>NC_041408.2:31911703-32076703 GCF_900747795.2 Erpetoichthys calabaricus
TGCTGCAACAGTGGACCAGCAACAGAAAGCACATCACACCCATCCTGCTTCACCATTACTGACTCCCTGTGTCTTACAGGATTGAATATAAAATTTTATTAATAACCTACAGAGCTTTAAATGGCCTTGCACCAGACTACATCAGTGACCTTCTCCATCACTAGGCTCCTGTTCATCCACTAAGGTCCTCTGATTCTGGCAATCTTGTTGTGCCCCACACTAACCTGCACTCTATGGATGACTGGTGTTTTGTCTTGGTAGAGTTCTATATTACTCTACTTTCCCCTTTTGTATTCTTTAATGTGTAGCCCGTGTTAGAATGCCTCAAATCCCATAGACTTTCCACCATTTATAATGTATTGTACTTTATAACTTCTCCCCACCTTCCCTTCTACTGTACATCTATAACCTCAGGCAATTACATAGAGTAACAGACAACCAAAAGTTAAGTTACAACTTAAAATAATGTATTATTAATAATGTTCATAAAGTAATAACAATAAGCAAAGTACATTTGAATATTGGCAACCATAGAAGCTGATAAATGCTGATGTGTAGTTTCAGGCGGCACAAAGACTCTTAGTTATTTAAAATGTCTTTAGTTAAGTCATCGTTTTTGGTCAGCTTTCTTCACAATAGGCCTTATGCCCATCTCAATATGACTGCTGAGCTGTAGTTCTCAGTGTGGTCGTCTTTTCAGTCCATGGTGTGTGAGAAGCTCCTTCATCATGATGGTGTGAGAGAGAGAGAGGGAGGGGTAAAGCAACCGCAGTTATACATTCTTTGTCCAAATTCTTACACCAATAGGGCGTCGTGCTACAGAATGGCCTCAGATTCAAACCAATCCCAAACAGCCATACTTCAGACCAATGGTGGCACACCATACCTTTCACACCTGCCCCCAAAACTATATGTTGAGTAGATGCTTGCTAGCTAGGTAGTCTGTCTTTCCTGTGAGGGCTGATTGACAGAGTCCTGCAGAGACTATATTTAATGTTAAACTCATATAGTGCTTGTTTAATTTCTATAGAACATCTGTTTCTTATAGCTGCCTAGAATATGGTATTGCCTTTTACCCCCTGTAAGATAACATGAGATCGAACTTTCTTGGTTGAAGAAATAATCCTACAGCTAACATGGACTGTTAGATATGACTGCAAAGAGAACAGAAGATGGCATACAATTTTCTGACCGTGTTTAACGTGTCTAATGTGTTAACTTCCTTAACGTGCGTCAAGCATGACTGTATCACCAAACTTTAAGAGTGAAACAAGATACATAAGCCTTAAAGAGAACTTTTCTTTTCTTTAATATCATTTTTTTCTCTATTTTTGTGTGAATTGTTTTGCCTTGAAATTTTACTTAAACTTTTGACAAAGATTTTTAGTCTATGAAATTATCTGAACACACGTCACACTGATGCTTGATTCATCCTATGAAGCAAACTAAGAGCTGCATAACTTTGGTAAATTTGGGAAAACGCAGCTTAACAAAGCTTAACATAACTTTCTCAAATCCATTTTATTCTAAAGCTCAGTCTTTTCTGAATACACTAGGGGGCTCCGCCCCCTGCTCGCTTCGCTCGCCAACCCCTGGTGTTGGGAATGACAAAGAGCGTGATGTATGAATGAGATATAGAATAGTGTGAAGGTGTAGATGATGCAAATATAAAGCAAACAATAAAGTGTGTGGCACAGTGTAAAGGTTTATTGGAAAATTTCTTTGTACACGCCGTTTAAGTGTAAAAGGTAATTCCAGGTCAGAACTTGTAATGTCAATGAAGATGGTTATTGTTGTGATCAGAGTCAAGTTTGTCAGAGCTTAGAAAGAGTTGTGTCTCTCCAGGAAGTAATGGAATGACTTGGGTATTTATGTATTCCACATTAATATTTTTTGGACATAATATAGTGCGTTGTGTTAAAAGGGGCATTTGGTCTAATGAGATTGCTGTTCCAAATCTGTCTGTAACTAAGTCGTCGCAGATAAAGGCTTGAGGAATTGTAATAATATGTGGGTGAAGTCCATCTGTATTGGTGAGTGTACCATCTCTCAGTTGTAATAAGCAATTGTTATGATCTGGTTCTGGACATCGCATGTTTTGTACTAACTGTATCTTTTGAAAGCGATGCCAATTGTCTGCGTATTTTAAGGTGCACTGAACAATAGCTGAGCGCATGGCATGTGGAAGAATAGCTAAGCACTGTCTAAAATCTCCTCCTAATAAAAGTACTTTTCCTCCAAAAGGAATATTATTATTCATAAACGTTTGTAGAGGTTTATGAATGGTGTTGAGTAAGTGACTGGATGCAATTGTACATTCATCAATAATTAACATTTTTGCAAGACGGATGTCACGTGCAGTGCCACCGTTAATGTTCATAGTGGATACCGATTTGTAGGATCTAATGCAGTTGATAAAGATTTCACTTTCAGGTACATCGTTAGAAGCTTCTGTAGATATTCAGGATATGAATGTAAAGGAGGCAGTCTAATTTGACCCTTTTGACAACAACGTGTAAATGTATTACTTGTATTGCCAGTTGTTTCTTCAGGGAAGTGAACTGAATGACAATGATTGCAAATGACATTCATTAATCCGAATGAATTTTCCTGGTGTATGTTTTGCTTGTGCCGTTTGAGAGGCGCGTTGTTGCATGTGTAGTATTTGGGACGTGTTGTTTTGGAGCTGTAATCCATTTGCCTGTGCTGTGTGAGAATCCCGTTCTATCCTTCGCTGCCTTTAACGTATGTCTGAGACGGGAGGTGTTTCGTTTTGAATCCGTGCCTGTTGCGATGCAGCACTTTGATTGATAGATTGCGTCATGTGGATCTAGGATGTAGATTTGTGCATATTTGCGTTGTTGATTTGTTTCAGGGTGCACTGTTCCAATGCGATGCAGTATTTGTGCACATATGCGAAAGCAGTATGGGCCATTGCCTTTTGGTGGCCTGATATTTACTCCGGTAGATGCAAAAGCAAATGAACTATTGTAGGATCTAATGCAGTTCATAAAGTTTTTACTTTTAGGTACATCGTTAGTTAGAAGCTTTAGTTGAGCTTTGCGTTTTTGGAGCTGAGACATTTTTTCTTCTAGAAATATGGATAAGTAATAAGGAGTATTGCACTCACTGTTAATATGGAGCCTTTTCTGCGGTTGAACGGTTAATAGTGCCTTATTGTAATGAGATCCACCTATGCTGCATAGTGTGAATTGTGTTTGGTCCCGTTATCCGAGCGGTATCGTTTTGTACCTGTGATCGTGAATTCATGACTTATTTGTTCTTGAGCGTGAGAAATATGGATAAGTAATAAGGAGGATCGCACTCACTGTTAATATGGAGCCTTTTCTGCGGTTGAACGGTTAATAGTGCCTCATTGTAATGAGATCTACCTATGCTGCATATTGTGAACGTGTTGAGATGACGTATGTTTAATATGGACGGTTCATTTAGAAATGGGACTTTGTGTGTCATTTGTTATTTATGTTACTGTGGTTGTGGGTCTGAATCGTCGTTTTTGTGTACATTTCGTGTGCTATGTCCGATGTCTGTCCCGTTTCGTGTCCAATGGGCTTTGTATGGTGCTCTTGGCTTCTTTTTTTTTGTGTGCTTCTGGCTTGTTGAATCCTCCTCTTTGTGTGCGTCCAGTTTCGTGTGCAATGGGATTAAATCCTCCTCTTTGCGTCTGTCCCGTCCGTTGCTTGTGTGTGTGTGTGTGTGGGGGGGGGGGGGTTTTGCTCGTGCGGCGCTGTGTGCGTCGCCTGCGTTTGACTTCTTTTTTCTGTGGTCTTGTCCGCCTCTTGCGGCGCCTCATTTCTTGGGGCGCCTGCGCAGTACATCTTTTTGCGGCTACGGCCCATGGCCGGATGTCCCTGCGTCCATCCGGTTTAGCATTCTCGGTTAGTAATATGGATTCCACTGTTAAGACAAAAGGATTTTCCAGAAATGGTTAATTTAATAATATTTTAGGTAAAATACATGCTTGGGACATTGTGAGCATGCAACCGGATACGTGACATTTTGTATTATGCAACACAAGCATTCTTGGATTTTTTCATGACAGTTTGATAGTTTGTTTTTGTACCCCTTTGAAGCCCACTATTTCAGTAGTTTTGTTATTGCTGTTCTCTATGAAACCATTTGATTAAAAATTTTGCTCACCCATCACTACAAACAAGAAGGATCAAGTAACATATTTGAGTTACATCTCACACACACACACCTACAACCAGGTCAATTTAGTATCACTAACTAAGGAATGTTGGAGAAAACTGGGAAAACATCCAGACTTCACATATATAATGACCATCCATGGGAATTAAACCCAGTAATTGGATCTGTGAGGCAGAAGCACCAACCACTATGCACCCAGCTATTGTCAGTGGTCTATCATTAAATGTATCAAACTGTTCTTGTTGAGTATCTTTTGAATTACTCATTTGGCATCAGACTTATTTATCATGGATCATGATTTGTATATAGAGCATTATTCACTTCTATATTACATATTTTGCATTAAAAATAAAAAAGTCAATTAATGGGATAGAGAAGCCATATATTTTATTGGCTTTAAAAACAAATCTCTTATCAAAAGTTTTCAGTGATTTTAAACAGCAGTACCATTTTTTGATCATGTCCACACACAGTAGCAGCTTGCCAACATCTTCTAACAATGGTCATACATTCATAGACGCCCCTTCATATCATTTTTCCCTCCTTTCGTTTTCATATCTGTTTATTCAGTTGGGGAGCGAGTGCCCATCTCTGCAAAACTGGATGCAAGGCATGGGTTTGTAGGGCCATTGTTGTCACGGGTGCTGAACACAGTGACATTCTTTCTGACATATGCTAATCAACATGCAGTACATCACCACTAACTGATGCCATGATCAATAAATATGACTATCATACACCCTTCTGTCTTTCAAATCTTATTATCCTGGGCAGGGATGCAGGGAAGCTGAAGCCTATCCTGTCAAACATTGGGTTCAAGGCAGTAACAATTCCTGGACAGGACACCAGTCCATTGTAGGGTGTTAACACTCGCACAGAAACACACACTGGGGTCAATTCAGCATTACCTTAAAATGACTGTCTTCTTCACCTTGAAGCTTTTGTCTTCCTCACCTGAAAAATCTCTATATGTAAGTATAAGAACTCAGTGCATGGTATGCCCAAACACTGGAGGTGTGCCAGTCCATCGCTGGGCACCTGATCTCATTGACACTGGGCCATTTCAGAAGCACTGGTTAACTAATCTAATAAGCACGTAGTTGGGAAATGACAGGAGAACCGTAGAAACTGCAGACTTCCACATTCGAACCAAGGATTCCTGAGCTGCGTGGCGGCCTCGCTAACCACTGCGCCACAGTGCCGCACCGTGCACATACTGTTAGTTTTATGAAGAGGTCCAGTCTTTAAGGTTTCATTTCTACAGATTTGTCCCATTTTGCTTCACTAGGCACGGACTCCTTTTCAGATATTTTGTTTTACCTAAAATGTGTGTTTTCGCGCAACTCCACTCCGTCGCCCCGCAGTGATGACGCCAGCCTCCTCCTTGCAGATGCTCGAAATTCCCACATTGGCACTCCAGGCGTCTTCCAGATTCGCTCCCGTGAAGATGACAAAAGTGTGACACTCGTACCATTTGTCTTATTCTTTCTTTGAGATCCTCCGTTTGTATTCGTAGGTGAAGCCTCGCCCCGTTTAAAGGTCCCGAAGCCCCACGCTGAGGTCGCGATTCCACTTGAAGCAGAGATAAGATGAACTGACTGTTTGTTATGGGCGGGCAGGCGGAGAGTAAACAACCCCCTTTATGACACGTAAGCACTTGGCTTGCCGTCAGCTAAAGGGCCACGCTGCACAATTCTCGGCACCGGTGGCATTCTGCTCTTGAAACTGCGGGATAATCCCTTGCTACGGGCGGGGGAAGCACGCCTCCTATCCCGTCTGATCGGCCAGTCCTCATCTCATATGTTGCACTTTACAAGATGGCGGGATCGGGCACAGAAAAGGACAGGAGCGTAAGTACTGGAGATGCGCTGCCACGGCGGCTGTTTGCCCTTCCACGCACGGGTTCTTCAGTTGCATGAGGGGGGTTTGGCCTGCACGCACGAAGCGAGGGGCGCTGAGTTACTGGAGCGGGTGCGGCGAGTGAGATGTTGGCACTGAATGGCAAACCCAGTGTGTGTAGGGGCATCGCAGTGTGATGCCCTTTGCACGGGACCGGCGGCGGGGCGCAGGTGACCGCGGTGTGTGTCGTGTGTGTGTGTGTGTGTGTGTGTGTGTGTAGGAGACACAGAGTCCCGCGGCAGATATCCACGCGCACGCCGATACGTATGAAGATAACGCGCCCACCTTTCGGTGCGGGTAGATGAATGCACGTTCGTGCCTGTAAACGCCTGTCTCTCTTCAGATTACAGATGACGACCACCTGAACAATTGGTTTGGAACCACTGGGCTCGGCTCTCCGGATCGAGAGGACATTGCGCGGATACTGGTAATCCGACGACACACGTTTGAGTTACATTCGAACGGTTATTCCTTCAGGGAATTAAAATCACTCTTTTTTTTCTTTCTTTCTTTCTTTTTTGCTCTTGTCAAGACTGTGCCTTTCAGTGGCAGAATCAAGGGAGGAATGAAACCAGGGAAGAAAATCATTGTGATGGGGATTGTGGATCCTGAACCTGAGAGGTACCAACTGCACAAAATCAGATTATTCCCATGAAGACCGCTGCAAGGCCTCCTTTTGTACTCCGCTGTCAGGGCATCCCTAAAAATATTTTACTCAAAAAAAATGACTGGCACAGCCAGCACCACTTCAGGCTGCATTTCCGGCTGCTGGTACACTCTCATAAAAAGAGTGCCACTCCTGGCTTAACCCTTTGATTCTAGTTTTTGTGTATTTTTTCAGGGATTTATTACACAGTCACCCCGGAGCTTCCAAGCATGTCAAATAATATACAAATGGCTTAAATTTGATGCTAATGCTATAATTTCCAACCCTTCCTATAGAATCAATTTAGGAGGATTAACTTTCAAGTGGATGTTCGTTCTCTGTGCTTCTAAATCAGTAGTCCATCACTAAATATGCTGATTTTGTAGTTTCATGAAATTCTGCAGACTGATGCAAGAGTTGTGCATTTTAGTGAGTAATCTGTAATCCCCTAAATTAAATTGTGTCCTTCCTGGCAAGTCATCTAATTTGACAGCCTCCAAGATGACAGAGGCATTAAGAACATAGGCCTTCGAGCATTAAGACTGTAGTCTAGTAATCTAGGAAAATAACAGTGTGTGTAGAATAAAAGACCACTTAATACTTGAGAGTGATCTGATTGGGGCCATGCAGTTTAAAATTAAATGTTATATGGAAACTAATGATACATTACATTTACAATTTGTATTTACGTTTAACAAAGGCCAGGATTGTATTTAATTGCACACACAATGTCAAGAAATGCAAAATTTGTAAGGAGTAAAAACAAGAATAATGTCCATCGCGTGTGCCCTCTGCTGCTGAGGTGGACTGATGAGGTAGTTTGATTAATAAAATGGCACCATCAATTGAACCACCAAAGTTTAAATGAATCAGTTTGGTATGTGTCAATGCAGGATTCCATTTCCCAGAAGACTTCTTCTCAAGAAGCATTTCCATTTCCTCTTTTCTTACACTGCAGTCACATGGTAAGGAGCACATGGGAAATATAAGCTTCTGGGTGGAAAAACACCTTAGAAATTTTATCCCCTATTGGGACAATTCGGAGAAGATAATGCAACCGGAATTGTGACATAATGTTGACCCGTCTCCTCACTCAGTAATATCTATATATATAATTCACTAAGTCCATGGCAAGCAAGACGCACGCAAGACCGAGCCCCGCCCACCAACAATTCACTAAGCAGCCGACCATGGCACACGCACTACACAGCCAACAATTCGCGCGAGAGCGAAAGCATTTGCCAAGAATGTTTTCATTAATCAAGAACGAAAGTCGGAGGTTCGAAGAAGATCACATACCGTCGTAGTTCAGACCATAAACGATGCCGACTGGCGATCCGGCGGCGTTATTCCCATGACCCGCCGGGCAGCCATTACTCCCACTGGCATGCCTCCGCATAAAGTCAAACTTAAAATTGGTTCAGTCGTCATGCTTCTCAGAAACCTCATGCCAGCAAGAAGTCTCTGTAAAGGCACTAGTCTGACTGTTACCAGCATTCACCGCAATGTACTAGAGTGTAAAACAATCGCAGCTCCTACCTCACAAACTGTCCTTATTCCCCAGATTTCCCTGACCCCATCAGATTCAAATTTGCCTTTTACTTTTACACGCAATTTCCTGTTAGATTGGCCTTTGCAATGACAATTAATAAGGCGTAGGGACTAACTTTCAAAAAGATATTCCTGTATCTGCCAAAAACAGTTTTCAGTCAATGACAATTATATGTTGCTCTCTCCAAAGTTCCATCTTTTCATTCACTTACAGCACACAGGCACGCGTGAGAGAGACACACACACACAGGCACGCGAGAGAAACACACACACACACACGAGAGAGAGAGAGACACACACACACACACACACAGGCGCGAGAGAGAGAATCCCTGACCCTATCAGATTCAAATTTGCCTTTTACGTTTACACACAGACAATTTCCTGTTAGATTGGCCTTTGCAATGACAATTAATAAGGCGCAGGGACAAACTTTCAAAACGATATGCCTGTATCTGCCAAACCCAGTTTTCAGTCACGGACAATTGTATGTTGCTTTCTCCAGAGTTCCATCTTTTCATTCACTCACAGTAGTATCCTCAAATCCACCCCATTTGGACAACTGTGTCTTTCAGGAAGTGTTCACCCATCAGTACATAATTATGTGGCGGGTTGGCTAGTAAAATTATAAAACGTGTAGGAAGGTCAGTTGGAAATGGCATTGTTTTAGCCTCATTGAATGTGGAGTGATGTGATACATACTTATACTTAAATTTTCCCTTATTTTTATGAAAGCAGATCTTCAGTTGCTTTTTGTGCGGATGGCAGAGACTTTGGGCCATGTCACATTTTATGACTTCACCTGGGAGTTTTGGTTGTAGACCCCATTTACAAAATCTTAGTAAGTCGGGAAGTTGCAGTGCACTCCCATGACCATCAGTCCCTCTAGTTTGAGACTTGCCCTTGACGTTTTTGATTTTGTCTTAAGTCACGGGAGTGAGCTTATGTATGTGTGTGCATAATTAAGATCTGACAACCAACGAGTGTTCAGTTAGAAGTACATTGCATATAATGAATCAGTGATGAATAAGGAACAGTTGTGTTTTAGACCTCACAAACAGGATAGTGGCTTGTCTGTGTGATGTCACATGTTTTAAATACCAGAACAGAATGGAATAAAGAAAAAACAGGGCCAAGATCACTCAGATACCAGCAATGTCAGGCAGCATGTTATTGGCTATCAGAAAAAAGGGTGAGCTTGAGATACTTTGAAGAACTATGTTGAAAAATATGCAGTTATCTAATTTGTCATACCCTGGGAATTATAGTTATGTAATATGACATACTCTGGCGATGAGAATCAGTTACATACTCATTAAGTTTGATATCTCCTCCAACTAGAAGTCATGTAATGTGACATTGGCTTCAGCTGTTTTGATTTATGTTTGCCAGGTGGGCACTGGCTTGCTGCATCAAAAGTGTGAGAGCATAGCATGATCTCCAGGTGTCAGCTCTTTGACAAGCAAGATCAAGTTGGAGGAATGCAGTAGTACGTGAAGCGCCATTGTCCACATGCTTGAGTGTATATTGGGTAAAGACCGTAAATGTGTTGATAAAATGATAAAAGTTTAATTATACCAACCCAAATTCCAAATGTACAGGCCAGAAATGAGACAGACAGGCTGTCATATGCAGGACAGAAGACTGGGCATGTGGCCAAATATAAAAAGCAGTAAAAAAATTAAAAAGTCTTCAACACAATGCTTGAGTAAATTCCACCAGGGCTTCTCCACGATATGGCCCATTCACCCTCACGTGACTGCTCCATAGTGGTGTTGCTTAGCAACAGCCGCAGATGGGAGTTGTCAGGAAAAATGAAATCTAAAAGGAAGGACTGGGGCCATCCCTGAGAATCTTAATGTGTACATATCAGATTTCTTCATTTTCTGATTTGGTAACTGAATAATGAATACTGCTTAACAACATGTATTGACTTTTACACCACTGGTTTTACTGGCTCATTTCCAGCCTATGTGTCAGTGTGTGACCCTGATGAGATCACTAAACCTGCTATGATATCTTAAGTCACCTTGGATATAGATGTCAGCTTATATAACATGCATCATTTTCTAAACTGAATTATCTTTATTTGGAAACAAAACATTATAACAGAAAACAATTCCAGCAAATGAAAATAATGTTATAGTACAATAGTATGCTTAAAAAACAATCCATGAACAAGCAACTTTACAACTAGGAAGCCCTGTTTGAAATTGTTCATTGTATAGAAAAAAATGGCAAATAAAACAAAAAGGTTGAGTACAAGACATCATTTTGCTTTGGATTTACATAAATTAATTCTTGCCAAGTTCAGAAAAAAATCAAAAGAAATCCATGGAATGAGATGTACAGTAGATTGCTGTTTGACACAATATAGAACATCTCTTTCTGTTTGAGTTATGGAAGGTGAATTCAGATTCTTGCAGCTGAGTAAAATAAGTCAAGTGTTCCAAATCTCAAAAAGCGATTAATTTAAAATTAAGACAGAATTAGTATGGCTACTTAGCAGCAGTATTGGGTTACTACTTAGGAAATGGCAGGAATGAAGACCCACAGCCACTGCAACTCTCCAGCATCTGAGTTTGACATCTCCATCCCACACCAAGCCTTTCCTTCAACTTTTTCCTTCCACTATCCACTTTCTTTTTATTAGTGCCTGACCAGTTGTTGTCTTTAGTCTTTAAATCAAGGGCGTCCAACTCCGGTCCTGTTGGGCCACAGTGGCTAGAAGGTTTTCATTCTAAACATCTTTTTAATTAGGGAGCCATTTTTGCTGCTGATTAACTTGTTTTGCTGTAGTTTTAATTGACGTGACTCAGACCCCTTAGTTGTTTGTTTTTCCTTAATGAGCAGCCAAACAATAAGGAGACACAAAACACACCTCCACATGACCAGCTAACCTGAAAACAAAGAAAGGTGTAGGTCTCGGTCATGTTGGTCTGCTCATGTCACCAAAACATCTTGACGGTGGTCTTAGAAAAAACAGAAAACAGTCTGCTGTGGCAGAATGAGAGTAACAACAAGTAATGATATTCAATAACGGCTTTAATTAACAGCAAGAATCAGCTTCTCATTAAGGAACTGGTTGGAGTGAAATTGGCTGGAGTTTGACGCTCCAATTTAGCTGGTCATCTGTTGGCTCGTTTCACATCTCACTTCTGTTTGGCTGCCATTTAATGAAGAAACAAATCAATTCAGATGATTGAATCCTTAAAAACAGGGCTATTAAAATGAAGGGAAATGGAGTTAAATTAGCAGTGAAAACTGCTCACTGATTAGGAAAAGGGTTAGAATGAAAACCTGCAGCCACTATGGCTCACCAGGACCAGAGCTGGACACCCTTGCTTTAAATGTTTTGTCTCCACTAGGGCTCTAGAAATTTGTAGGTTCTCTAAAACCTTGTCATACCTGGCCACACTCATCTTGAAGGCTGTCACTATAGGAGGACCATGACAGCCTACTTTTGTTTTCATGTTTAACTGTATATGTCTAGTATGAAGTTTTGGATTAAATGAGAGGTTCTTTGCATGTTCTCCTTTCAGATGCTTTCTTGTACATAATAAATATTTTCATGAATTGCCATAATGATACCTTTTGCAAATAATTTTCCACCCGAGAATTAACTGTTTATTTATGAGAACTTTAAAGCTGTTTGGTAGAATTTTTCTGTTTTCTAAATTGAAGTTCCTCCTAATTTTACCTGCATTCTCTGTGGACTTTTTACAGAATGAAAAGAAAAAAGCTAAATCATAGAAAACTCTTGTTTGTGTACACTTGTCTTAAATCCATGGGAAGACTGCAAACTAAAATTCAACTGCTAGTCTTGTTAAAAATCTAAATGTGAATTTTAGGAGCTAGTATATGGATTCTCTTTGCAAGCAACTGTGCTGCATTATACACCGATTAACCTCAACATTAAGTGAGCCATGTTGATTATGTTGTTACAATGACACCTGTCAAAGGGTAACATATATTAGGCAGCAAGTGAACAGTCAGTTCTTGATGGTGAGGTGTTGGAAGCAGGAAAAATGGGCAAGCTTAAGGATCTGAGCAACTCTGACCAGGGCCAAATTGTGAGGGCTAAACAAGTGGGTCAAAGCAACTCTAAAATGGCATGTCTTATGGGGTGTTCCCAGTATTCATTGATTAGTACCTAGCAAAAGTGGTCCAAGGAAGGACATATGGTGAACCAGCTACATTGTCGTGGGCCTCGAAGGCTCATTGATGTGAATGGGGAGTGAAGGCTAGCCTGTCTTATCTGATCCCACAGAAGTGCTATTGTAGCACACATTGCTGAAAAAGTTAATGCTGACCCTGAGAGAAAGGTGTCAGAACATACAGTGCATCACAGCTTGTATGCATGGGGCTGCGTAGCGACAGAACAGTCAGAGTGCCTATGCTGACCCCTGTCCTCCACCAAAAGTGCCTACAATGTGCATGTGAGCATCAGAATTGGACCATAGAGTAATGGAAGTAGGTGATCTGGTCTGATGAATCACATTTTTTTTATATCATGTGGACAGCATCATTTACTTGGAAGTGCAATGCCAGCAGGATGCGCTATGGGAAGATCACAAGGCTTTGGAGGCAGTAATGGGAAATGTTCTGCTGGGAATCCTTGGGTCCTGGCAATGATGTGGATGTTAATTTCACATGTACCACCTACCTAAAGATTGTTGAAGACCATGTACACCCCTTCATGGCAGCAGTATTACCTGATGGCAGTGGCCTCTTTCAACAGGATAACACTCCCTGCCTCATTGCAGAAGTTGTTCAGAAATGGTTGTTCAAGGTGTTGACTTGGCCTCCAGATTCCCAAGATCATAATCTGATTGAACATCTGTTGGTTGTTCAGAAAAACAAATCTGATCTATGGAGCCCCGACCTTGTAACTTACAGGACTTAAAGGTATCTGCTACTGATGTCATGGAGCAATGGAACAAGGTGGCCTGGTTTGATGAATTACATTTTCTTTTAGATCATGTCGGCGGCCTGATGTGTGTGCACCAGGGGGAGAGATGGCACCAAGATGCTCTATGGGAAGAAGGCAACCTGGTGGATGCAGTGTGATACTCCTGGCAATATTCTGATGGGAAAGCTTGGATCCTGGCATTCATATGAATAATACTTTGAGACATACTACAAAACTAAAGATTGCTGCAGACCACATACACCCCTTCTTGGCAAAGGTATTACCTGATGGCAATGGCCTCTTTCAGCAGAATGATGCATCCTTCCACACTACAAAAACTGTTCAAAGATGGTTTGAGGAACATGGCAAACAAGTCCGATTTGTGGAGGCCCCACCTTGCAACTTACAGGACTTAAAGGTCTTGTGGGGTTCACCCTCAATGGGTCAGAGCTTATTTGGCACCACAAGGGGGACCTATACAGTATTAGGCAGGTGGTTTTAATGTTGTGGCTGATCGGTGTATTTTCCTTTTATAATGTATTCAGACCTGCTGTTTGTTATGATTCAAATCTTGTCTGAGTGTTTTCACTTGTGATGATTTCTTGTTCTCCTAACAGTTTGGATATCAGCTTGACTTGTGGCAACTTAGAGGCGCCTCCTGCTGATGTGGCCATTTTGCTTAGTGCCAGATTTGCAGAGCGACAGTTTATCAGAAAGGCCTGTGTCTCCGGAGAATGGAGTGATGAAGAAACTCCCATCCCTTACTTCCCATTCATTCAGGACCAACCATTTAGGGTAATTATGCAACAAATACTACAGATTTGTAATTGGGATTATTAGTCTTGCTTGTGGGTAAATAGGGACACTAGGTAGCTATACAATAATAACATTTTAAACACATGAATTAGTTTTGGACCACATAAACAGGTTAAAATGGATATGTGCAAACAGAGTGTTGAATGGAGCATAACATTGTGGGTCTTCGGGTACTTATAGGTGTAATAACAATATAACTCTTTTCAGGCTGAGTCACTGAAGGCTGGTTTTTTTGAGATAACATACTAATTTTATCGAGATCTCGAGAAAACGAAAATTTGTTTTCTTGAGATAACGGAATAATTTTATCACGATCTCGAGAAAATGAAACTTAACCTTTGCTCCTGGCATCAGGCTCACTTAGATTGCGACACCTACAGCTGAAGCCTTGCTAACCATCTTCTTAAATGACAGACACTAACGTTATTATTTTCTAAACTAAGGTATAAACATATTTCAGCCTGCGTCAGCCCTTGATTGAACAAAAATGTGACGCGTTGATCAATACAGTTCTGCTCTTCAGCCATTTCAAACAGGACATGGTTTCAAATTAGCTAATCATTAAACGTTGGATGCAATTATTTCAAAATTTTCCAGAAAACAAGATCTTTTGTTTTACCGAGATCTCGATAAACTTATTCCATTATCTCAAGAAAACGAACTTTGATCTCGATAAAATTTAGTCCATTACCTCGAGGAAACAATTTAAAAAAATAACGATATTGTACGTCCTCTCTCGGCTTCCATAGAAAACATATAACTACCAAGTGTATGAAAACTCTCTATACTTGATCATTTTGAAGTGTGTGTATAGTTTAGAGCAACCAGTTGCATGCATTTATAATTCACATTCTTTTGCAATTTTGTTGCACTACAAATACTGTTCTTTCTGCCTGTTGCTACACACTACATAGTCCAGCTTATACTTGTTGTTTGCATAGATGGCTGGAAAAGGGTGAAATGCTAATATATTGATAACTCAAGGGGAGAACCATAGACTGCACTGCATTGTCTCCACACTCATCAGTTCAAAAGCACTTCCCAGAAAAAAACAATTTGAAATAATTAACTGGCTCATACTCAGCAGTGTCCTCCAGGATTTATCTTTTTTTGTTTTGTTTTGTTTTGTTTCTAATCTGGCAACTAAGAGGGCACCCAGGGAAGCAATCTCTGGATAGTCTTTCCAATTAACAGTTTCAAGAATCTGTACAGTGAAATTTCTCTCTCACACTTGGGGAAATTTCAGCAGCATTCTCATTGCAACATTCTTTTTGACAGCTAAAAGTCCTCCTCTGATATTACAGAATCCGAGTCATCAGCAGTATACAAAATAGCTGCAAAGTGATTTTTTATTAGAGCAACAGTCAGCCTTTGATGCTATGCAATAAAGAAATTGAGATCTTGAAACGTGTGGGGCTCAGTTTATCTAATGTTCTTTGGTTCTGTCTAATAAGTAAAACCAAACCATACATACTCTGCATCATTTCTTGACATTTAGCCTTCTGTCCTTTGACATTGTCTTTTGTGAAAACATGACCTGAAAGTGTTAATAATTTCGTTTGTTGTTGGGGGGACGGGAGTGATGTGATGGTGTAGTAGATAGTTTCCATTAGGGATGTTAAAATCTGAGCTTGATGAACATTTAGCATAAGGAATGAGAAACATGTAAACATTTACACCGAAGTCTTACATTCAAAGTACAGCAGCTCTAAATTTGCATGTTTAGTTTTCAGCATATTTTTAAAAATTATGCTTGAGCATAGGAAGGCTCCACTAGTTATTTTATGTTTTATGCTTATGTAGCTGTTGTGACTCTAGAGGACGCTGTCGCTCCACAAACCCCGCAGACAAACGTCCAGGACACCAAGTAAAAGCACTAGAAATTCTTTTTATTATTTCTTCTCCCAGTATTGTGCTACAAAGCACCACAACCACCACAATAAACAAATCAATAATCACAATAATACAATAAATCCTCCTCTCCTCCCAGCAGTTCCGTCACACTACCACCCAACTCCGGCTCAGCTTGCTGGGTCTCGCACAGTCCTTTATATAGTCCTTGACCTTGTCCTTCTGTCCATGTGATTCAATAGCACTTCCAGGCCAGATGAAGACTTATATTTTTCTTCAGCCTGGAAGTATTTCTGTTCTTCCGTTTCCGTAACTTGGGAGTACTTCCGGGCTATAGGGAAAATAAAATCCCCGTGTCTCCCTGCAGTGTCACACGGTGGTGCCCACGGTACCCAGCAGGGTTGTGAATCCAAACTCCGTCTCCCATGATGCCCTGCCGGAATCCGGGGCACCTCTATGCTGCAGGGAGGACTCTATCTAGCGTCTTGGATGTGTCAGCCGGGATAAACTGCCGGCCGTCCATCACACTGTTTAATGTTTAAATACTGGAAGGTAGGATTTTAAATGTGCAGCATGCATTCTCATTTTGTTACTATGGTACCTTTCTCTTTTTACTGCTTGTAACAGCATTTGTCAAGGGTTTCCAAGTAGCTCAAAATAGTTCAAATTCAGCTACCAGAAAAATATATCAGCAATAGTATGACTTATTGTGCAAAAAAAAAAAAACTCCACAGTTCCACAGTCTTTGTTTGAAAGATTTTAGTGAAGTTCAAAGCAAACTGTTCACAAATAATAAGGAAAAAATGATAATGCATGCCAAAAAAGAGGAAAAAAGGAAACATCTTGTTTATGATATTCCGCTTGAGGATTAAGAATACAGATTACATTTCTTAGGGTTTCTATATGTTATCTCATTCACCGAATATACGGTCAGATAAGTATTTGACTACCAGTTCCTGTTTCTTTCTAGTTGTCTAACTTCAACCTAAGAGCTATACTATTGTCACACAGAGTTAATATGAACATTCCATTACCTTTAACTTATAAGGATGGAACAGAATCTTCCATTATCTATGGTAAAGTTGCATTATATTCAAGTTCAAACTAAGCAAAAACAAAGCTAAATTTACCATTAACATGACTTAAAGGCTTTGGCTCTTACACCATTTCTTGCTATCTTTCTCTGTTGCTCACTCACTCTGTGCAGAAAGCAGCAGCAAATCAAGCATGAAGGTGGCATCTTGTAGTTCACTTGCAAGTTGCTTGCAGATTCTGATGGTTTATGTTTGTTAAAAAGGGAATAAAGTAAAAAGGAATGTGAACCGTGTTTTGGGATAAATTTTAAACTAGATAAAACCTGTTCACACATTGCAGAGTATACCAGTTTTTAGGTTACGTACATGTGCTGTCATTTCACATTAGAGCAAATGCTAAGAAGTAAATGGCCTACGTAAGAGACAGCCACACTTAACAAACATTTATCACTCCAAGACTCCAGGAACAAAAATGCACAGTCCCCAAATGTGAGATTTGCTTATTTAATATAGGAATGAAAAGACTAATGTTCATAAAAATTTAATACTGTCCAGAAAAACTGAGGAGCCATAAGTGATGGAAACCATTCATAAAAAACGCAAGACATTAAATCAAACCTGTGAAAAAAAACAACTCGCTTAACATACTTTTCTTAATTCACTACCCAAAGCACAACACCAGTGCATTTTTAAGTAAGTAAAACACAAAGGTTTTGAATGCAACCAAATTAAGTGTAGATTCACATTATTGTATAAAATGAAAGTACTTAAACAACAAACTGTAATGGGCTACTAGAAGGGTACAGTGCGATAAGTGTGATAATGTTGCAGTACCGCCAGGAACAAAGAGAAAGGGAAACCGTTAAAAGCACAAACCCTTTGGTTTTTGACACAACATTTTTAAGTTTGTACAGTTTTATTTTAAAAGGTCTTAATGGCATAGATCAACATGCTGCTCTGCACACCACCAGCCTACCTGTATGCAGATAAATGAGCCCAACTTCAAGCCAAGCCCTCAGTGGTTATAATTATTAAAGTAGTAGGAACTTACTGATATCAGCAACAAACATAGAGTATATGATGTGTAACACACTAGGGGCCGTTGTTTCCCCTTTAACCCTAAAAGACAGATGCTCAGGACACAAGGTAAAAGCACTAAGAAGTATTTTAATAATTCTCTTCTTTAACACTAGAATTACCAGAACCTACGAAAAAACTCGTAGATCCGGCCCACCTTAAATCCGTTTGCATCTCTCCACCAGCGTCTTTTGTCCTGTAAATGTGCTGATAAAGACAAGCAACAAGCAGCTGGCTCTTCCATCCCCCCACCGACTTAGAACGTGCACGAACCTCTCCCTGCTCATGCCTTGATTGATTATCTGGGAGTGAAGTGGAGTTTTAGAGTGGAAATAATAGATCGTTATTTGGAACACACGCATTTCATGTGTGTTCCGTTTCTACAATAATCTGTGTAAACACATTTGTAAAACAGAAACGTTTTTCATATTTTAGTAGTAAATGACAAAATGTAGGCATAAACTATATAATGTATGAAGCCTGAAGTCCAAAGATCAAATAAACACTTTCATAAAAGTTTCAAGGAAAAGACAGCGGTGCGTAGCGGTAATGATTTGCTGACTTGTAATCAAGAGTCTCCGCAGGGGCGGCCTTAGGCATGTGCAAACTGTGCACCTGCACAAGGCCGCCAAATCCCAGGGGCCGCCACGCCAATATATATTGAATATAAAACAGAAAGAGAAAAATAACAACACAGCTGACGGCAATGTGGCTGAAAAACATTGTGTTTCTTGTTAATTAGTACGCTGTATTTACTAATGTTGCTAGAGTCGGAGCAGTAAGCTATATGTACTGTTATAACGTTCTGCCGTAATGAGAATATCATGGGCCACCGCTTGGTTTTCAAGTTACAGACACGCGCATATAGAAGCAAAGCTAGTGCAAGTGGGCGAGTCGTCTTACAAGTTAATAAGATACCATGCATAAGATACCATATTGACATTGGCGGTTGAAGGGGCCACCGATTCTTTCTCTGCCCAGGGCTGCCACGAGCCTAGAGCCACCCCTGGTCCCCGGTTCAATCCTGACTCACTCCTATATTTGCCGTTTTCAGTAGTGAGCTGCTCATATTGTTAATATTATACAGTACACACATACACTTGGTTTGCGTCTGTAACACACGGTGTACATTTACAGTAATCCCTCGCTATATCGCACTTCGCCTTTCACGGCTTCACTCCATCGCGGATTTTATATGTAAGCATATTTAAATATATATCGCGGATTTTCCGCTGCTTCGCGGGTTTCTGCGGACAATGGGTCTTTTAATTTCTGGTACATGCTTCCTCAGTTGGTTTGCCCAGTTGAGTTCATACAAGGGACGCTATTGGCAGATGGCTGAGAAGCTACCCAACTTACTTTTCTCTTTCTCTCTCTTGCGCTTTCTCTGATCCTGACGTAGGGGGATTGAGCAGGGGGGCTGTTCGCACACCTAGACGATACGGACGCTCGTCTAAAAATGCTGAAAGATTATCTTCACGTTGCTATCTTTTGTGCAGCTGCTTCCTGAAACGACATGCTGCACAGTGCTTCGCATACTTAAAAGCTCGAAGGGCACGTATTGATTTTTGCTTGAAAAACAAACTCTGTCTCTCTCTCTCTTTCTGTGCTCTTGAAGGAGGGGGTGTGAGCTGCTGCCTTCAACAGCTTTGTGCCTCGGTGCTTCGCATACTTAAAAGCTAAACAGCCCTATTGATTTTCCTCTGCCTTTATGACAGTCTCTGCTCCTGACTCCTTTGAAGAGGAAGATATGTTTCCATTCTTTTAATTGTGAGACGGAACTGTCATCTCTGTCTTGTCATGGAGCACAGTTTAAACTTTTGAAAAAGAGACAAATGTTTGTTTGCAGTGTTTGAATAACGTTCCTGTCTCTCAACAACCTCCTGTGTTTCTGCGCAAATCTGTGACCCAAGCATGACAATATAAAAATAACCATATAAACATATGGTTTCTACTTCGCGGATTTTCTTATTTCGCGGGTGGCTCTGGAACGCAACCCCCGCGATGGAGGAGGGATTACTGTATAGGACTTGTAAAAGTTACCTTTTTTTTCACTTTTATTCTCTGTAATTCATGATCACGATACATACTACCGCCCCCCCCACCCAGGGATCTGACGCTGTTAGTTTTTATTTGAAACTGGGAATAACTGGAGATGTGAGTGGTGTTTTGAGACAATGGAACTGGACATTCTCTCATCTGGAGGGATAAAAGCTGACACACAAACGCTGGTGAATCTGCCTTCTTCGTATCTCACCGTCACTTGATTTTTTTTTTATTCAGTTTTATTGAGTGTTCCTGCTCATGCTGAATTAGTGTGCATCTTATGGTCTATGATGTCAGAAAAAAAAAAAAACAGAGACATAGGTATATATGATATTTGGAATTATTTGTTTTATGACCTGTATAGTACATTTCGGAAAACTTTGTGGCACGGATGCAACATTATTCATATTATTCATATTCATTCGCGTAACATCTTGTGGTTTGTAATCAGTGACCGTGTGTTTTTTTTCCCCGATCTTGCCAGTCCCCACATGTTGCTGTATGCTGTTTCTTTTGTACTCCAGGACATGCAGAGGAAAAAATAGTACAGAGCAGTAAGTTCAGCGCTATATGCAATCATCAGATTCAAATGTTAACTGTTCACACACACGCAAGGATTGTCTTTTCTGCATTTACAACGTGTGTACCTGTTACAATGTACACGCTTCTCTCTATGCTGTGGTTTCTATTACACACCTGAAAGAAAGAGACAATATATGTGATAACATCATCTCACTAATGCAATATTATTTGAAAACGAACAGCGTCAGATCGGGTGTGAATTTATGCTGGCGCTGTTACTGGCAAGATCGGGGAAAAAAACACGTGGCCACTGATTACAAACCGCAAGATGTTATGCGAATGAATATGTATAATATGAATAATGTTGTATCCATGCCACAAAGTTTTCCGAAATGTACTATACAGGTCTTAAAATGAATAATTCCAAATATCATATATACCTATGTCTCTGTTTTGTTTTTGTTTTTTTGATATCATAGACCATAAGGTGCATACTAATTCTGCTTGAGCAGGAATACTCAATAAAACTGAATAAAAAAAAAATCAAGTGACAGTGAAATACGAAGAAGGCAGATTCGCCAGAGTTTGTGTGTCAGCTTTTATCCCTCCAGATGAGAGAATGTCCAGTTCCATTGTCTCAAAACACCACTCACATCTCCAGTTATTCCCAGTTTCAAATAAAAACTAACAGTGTCAGAAATCTGGGTGGGGGGGGGCAGTAGTATGTATCGTAATCGTGATTTAGAGAGAATAAAAGTGAAAAAAAAGGTAATTTTTACAAGTCCTATAAATGTACACCATCTGTTACGGACGCAAACCAAGTGTATGTGTGTACTGTATAATATTAACAATAAGAGCAGCTCACTACTCAAAATGGCAAATATAGGATTGAGTTGGGATCGAACCGGGAACTCTTGATTACAAGTGAGCAGTTCTTACCGCCACGCGACGGAAGCTGTTGTCTTTTCCTTGAACCTTTTGTGAAAGTGTTTATTTGATCTTTGGACTTCATGCTTCATACATTATTTAGTTTATGCCTACATTTTGTCATTTACTACTAAAATATGAAAAACGTTTCTGTTTTAAAAATGTGTTTACACAGATTATTGTAGAAACAGAACGCACATGAAATGCGTGTGTTCCAAATAACGAACTATTATTTCCACTCTAAAACTCCACTCCCACATAATCAATCAAGGCATGAGCTGGGAGAAATTCGTGCATGTTCTAAGTTGGTGGGGGGATGGAGTAGCCGGCTGCTTGCTGGTTGTCTTTATCAGCACATTTACAAGACAAAAGACACTGGTGGAGAGGTGCAAAAGGATTTAAGGTGGGCCAGATCAACAAGTTTTTTCATAGGATCTGGTAATTCTAGTGTTAAATAGTGCCCTTCAAGCACCTCAGCCACAATAAACAGGCAAGTAAATCACAAATACACAATACTCTTTCTCCTCCACACCTCCCAGCAAGCGTTGTCCACCTCTGCCCAACTCAGGCTCACTTGCTGGGTTCCCAGCAGTCCTTTAAATAGTCCTTGACCCGGAAGTGCTTCTGTTTTTCCTCCCACATGATTTACCAGCACTTCCAGGTCAGATGGAGAATTCAAGTTTTTCGTCAGCCCAGAAGTACTTCTGGATTTCCATCATCATGACTCGACAGTACTTCCGGGCTATAAGGGAAGCATGACTCTCCCATTCCTTCCATAGCACCCCCTTGCAGCACCCTCAGCACCCAACAGGGCTGAGATAGAAAACTCCAAGTCCCAGGATGCCCTGTGGGAATCCCGGGCACCGCTATACTCCAGGGGAGCTGCCATCTAGCGTCTTGGATGAGGCAGTGTCCAAAAGTAGCTGCCTTCCCCAATCCTTTCATTCTAGGGGCGTCCCGGCCATCCATCACCGATGATAAACACTGCTTATTGTACTCGCAGTACTGTGTTCTGAATTCAAGAAGGTTCTGGCACTTATTTTGTTAGTGTGCCTATTAATCCCAGATCAGTACTAATATTTAGATTTCCATATTGATACAATCATTCAAACCTTAGTACTGGTACCAAAAACGGTACTAGCCACCCTGATGCTCCAGACAATTGTTCGAGACACTAGTGCACCACACCATCGCACCTCACTACATTCTACTTCCCTCTTGTTAGCCATCAAGTCCCACTTGCATTGCAGCAATAAGGGGTAAGTTGGGGAGGACTTGGTCCCCTGTGAAGTCATCAAACTAATCAGATCACATTGAAGAAATGGGGGTTATTAGCCAATTATTGAGAGGAAAAATGGTTTCAATCAAGTTGTAAAAGTAATTATATCTAGTGAGTGGGTGATATGACATTTCTCAGTCTTTCTGTCCTTCAGCTTGTGCTGAAAACTAGTGGACTGCCTGGTATATGAGCTGGTTGAGTGCACCTTCATGCTCTGTTGGTGAATGTGGTTGAGTTACTCTGAGTTTGTTATCTTTTTATGTTTTATTTGTTAAATTTTGTAGCATTATGTTTCTCTAAGCATTCATGATGAATGTGACTTTAAGTCATCACTGGGGCTTGACCACATGATACAATAGGTGGTCAAGAAGGAAAATAATTTTTGTTTCCATTTTTGTCTCTTTCTAAATTAAAAATACATCTAACAAGGGAAGTTAAAATCCCACATTATGTAATACTCAACCTAATAACAGTTCAATTAATTTTAAATACTGTTGTGCTTCAATTTACATTAGCAGCTTGCATAGCCCAAGTGTGTGGGAACACCAACAGTTCTGTAAAATATGTTGGAAATAAGTTGAGGCTTTTTGAAAAGTGCAGACGGTTTGATTGCTGGTGTTGGCGTGTGTTGTACTTCTCACTGCCTGGCATAGTACGATGTGTATGCCAGGAATAAAAGGATGTGCTTCTGATCCCCTCTAGAGACAGGTTACCTTGAATTCAAAGCTGGTAGTGTAACATATTTAGTATAAAAATATGTACATTAGTACATTACAACAGTACAACATGTACAACAGTACATTACAGGCAGTTGTTATGCAGATACAATTTACAGAAAGTAAATTTGCACAATACAAGACAATAAAGACATTTTTATTTATATGCTAATTATGGCGAGTTCAGATGCCTGTTTAGAAAATCAGATTTTGAAAACAGAAAAAAGTATATTCCTTTATAGATAAATGCAGTGGTGCATTTTTTTTGATATTAAGAGACCATTTGTTAATAGGAAGGTGTTGATGCTATCTCAAAGCTTCAGAATTAGAGTCTTGGGTTCAGAACTTAACTCTGGAATTCTCCTGGTTGATTCTTCCAGTTCATGTGGGCTTTCTTATGGTTCTCCAGATTTTTGCTAAGGTTTTTTATGGACCATGAAGTGTGCCCTGTTATGGGCTGGCAACCCATTAAGGGCTGGGTCATCAGAACATAAGAAATTTGACAAATGAGAGGAGACCATTGTTACAAAATTTTATAAAATGTTCACTTTAAAAACTTACTTCTCTTAGAATACATTTTTCCAAGCAAACCTATATGTGGTTATATGGGTTTCTTTATTTCTGGAACATTTCCGTGCAATTACTCTTCCATTATAATGTTTCCTGATCATAGTGATTATTTTATGATTCCTGTTACTCCCAGTTGAAAAGGAACATGGTTTCGGACAATGCTGCATGTTACATCATCAGCCCGATCCCTTAAATACACTAGTAGATATTACTGCAGACTGGAGAAAAATGGACGTAATATATGGGCAAGATCATCTGTCAATCATATTTGATTTTTGCTGTCACTCTCTTTTTCAGTCAATGATTTATTAGAATTTTCTGTCAATCACTTTTTAATTCAGCAATTCACCAACGGGGGTAACTTTTCCATTATTTTCTACTTAAGCCAATTGCCTGACCAATATTTAAAAAGGAAGGCAGAGTCATGGAGCCATTCAGGAGTGCATTTCTCGAAAGCTTTGTCATGCTAAGCGCATTGTTATCTCATACTTAAGACCATTTGTTAATTAGCAAGTGCTTCCTGAAAACCTCCGTAATTAAAGTAGTACTTTTTTTTTAAATTTATGAGTAAACCGATCCAATTGTCATTGTTAATATAATTCTTTATTTGGTCTTTTGCCTGTGATTCTGTCACAGTGAGACAGATGTCACCTTAAGTAGATCACAGCAAAACACAGTGACAATCTTGTTTGGACAACATAATAACAGAAACAACAATAATAATAGGTTGAAGTTTCAAATACAAATAAACAATTATAGCGGGCTAGTAACATACCTTGCATGAAACTTAAATTGGGTTTCATACCTTTGCAGGCATTCCTGATATTGTAGGTGCAGTGTTTGGAATGCTCATCCCTTTTCACACTCTCAGCCTCCTTGAATTCCATCCATACCTGTTGAAAAGGGCTCTCAATGCTAATGTCCAAGTGATGCAATTGATCATCGTGGACTTTCTACAGGAACTGTGGCCAATGGCTCGGGAAATCACATGACACATTATATCTGGTCCAGTTCTGGAGTTTGTCAAATGGCAAAGGGTGGTACGTTTGCTGGTGGCTGAATACTGGGAGACACTCGGTATCCTCTTTGTGAATACCTGATAACTCCAATGTTGAATTCCCAAAGAGTGCCTGAAGAAAGGTAGAACACCAAACATCAAAGCACATGAGTTGTTACAGAGTGCGCTGTAGGCACGTGAAAGATGCTGTGCATAGAAGTCCACAGGGGCTTCAATGAGCACAAGAAAACAACATTTCCTAATTGTTTGCACCTCTTCTATAAGTTGTCTGTTTTGAGAATTGCTGCTTTTTTTGTCTTTTTTTACTGCTTTTTTAATTACTTTTTGCTTGCTGTTGTTACTTTTTGCAAGAAAACGTGTCATGTTAAATTAATTTTACCTATTAGACGAAATGTTTGTTTCTTTATTTGGGGCTTTTTTGCATGTTAATTGATTATTTTCTTACTTTTTTACTTTTGCACATGTCTGATGTGACAATAAAATATATATTTGACAACTGGAATACATCGATGTTCCTGTTATCAATGGTCTGATTTTGGGAAGGAGCCCAACAAAGAAATACTTTAAACTTGTTTGTTAAATGTCAGATAGAGAAAGACTTGCAAATCTTACTCATTCTTTATTTGCATCATTCGTTATCACAATTGTTATTCGTTAAGATTAATCATTATCGAGAAATGCACACCTGAATGGGTTACAGCAAGCAAAAACAACACACTTTGTTGTGTTATTAAACAATAATTTGCAAGACAGAGTGCTATATCATGAGCTACACCTGGGACTGCAGCATAGAAGTGCAAATATCATACGTTATATCACTTCTTCGAGTGTATCATTGTAATTGTATCACAGTTTCACCAACGTCATTTATAATTATCTGTTAAAAAATAATGAAAAAAGGTTGGAAATGCACTGTTTGTTGTTGCTAAACAACATCTGAAGAGTATGGACACTGGAGGCTCTACCCAGCTGTTCTGGCTCATCCAACCCTTCTGTCTGCGATTCATCCCTCTCTCAACTGTAGGACGCGAGGGTACTTGAAAGCCAATATCAATACATCTTGCTGCCCCTTCACTCTGCGTCCCTATTTCCTGCACGGTACTGGTATAACTCATCTGTAACTGGCACATTCTCCATATGGGGAAGCTCTTGACCAAGTCGCCACATTTTCTCTTTCACCCATCTCAAAGGCACCTCATCCATCGACTCCAGTTCCTCGAGTAGCTTCTTCATTGTTGACACAACCTGTATGAAGTCTTGTATGGACTGGAGCAACCTTTCCATTTCCCGCACATTGAAATCATTTAATCGATCGGCCAGAGACAAACTCAGACAATCATCAGCCCCGTCTCCCGGCTGTGAGCCGGCAAGCATGCTAATTCCAGGCACATGCACCGTTGGGTATCGAATGGGCTCCTGGGAGTTGGAGTTTCTGGATGAGAACGGTGGCCGACTGGATCCGCCTGTTTCAATTTATTGGCAGGTCGTTCAGTCACGTCCCAAACCTCCTTACCTTGATTGTGGCAGGCAGTGCATCACTCGCCTCCGCTTCCCTTACTGGGAATCTGAATCCATCTGGATACAGGCGAAGTAGCAGACAGGTCGATATTGATCTTCTCTGTCCAAGAATTCTTTGGGGCAGGTCACATGTCCCACTTCAGCAAACTGCTGAATAAACTCATTAAAGCCACAAATAAACAGGTAATCAACCACAATTATTCCTTCTTTTCTTTTTTCTTTTCTTCTCTTCTCTGTACCTCCCAACAAGCATTGTCCACCTCCTCCCAACTCAGGCTCCCCTCCTGGGTATGAAGCTGGAAGTGCTTCTCTTCCATCCACATGACCTGCCAGCATATCTGGGTCAGATGGAGAACTTAAGTTTTTAATCAGCTCGGAAGTACTTCTGGGCTTCCGTTCCTGTGACCTGCTAGTACTTCCAGGCTAGGTGAGAACCTTGTCTCCCAATGTCCTTCCACAGTTTCCCATGGCGGTACCCAGCAGGGTTGTGTCACTGAACTGCGGGAATTCAGGGCACCGCTACAGTCCAGGGAAGCTGCCATTTAGTGTCTTGGGGGAGGCAGTGTCCCAAAGTAGCCTTCCAGCCTTCCAGTCTCTGGGCATTCCGGCCGGGTTGAGCTAGTGGCCATCCCTTACAAGAGAAATAAGATTTCAATAAACTTATAAATACACATTTGTGTCTCACTAATTTCAGTGAATTCATATGACTTAAGTATAGACAGGTCAAGTAAAATTACACCTTTTATTGGCTAACTAAAACGATTACAATATGCAAGCTTTCGAGGCAACTCAGGCCTCTTCTTCAGGCAAGATGTAGTACAGAAACTGGAGTTACCTGTGTTTATATAGACTCTAGGACAAATAACAACATTGGAAAACCTTTAAGTGAGACATCTTAAATGTAAAAAATTAATAAACCTCCTCAGGCTAAGATTCATTTAGCAAGAGAGGAGAACTAGTCAAGATAGTCAAGATCTTTGGATAAGATAACTGTCCAACAAAGTCTTTTGAAGTTTCGGATGAGTTTTTCAATGTGGGTCTGTAGACAGGTTGTCTGGGTCAGTCCTAGAGATGCAAACAATCCTCATATCTGGCCATAAAACTCTTGTGTCTATTCAAACCATGTTGTAATGTGTTAAATTTTAGCATGAGTTTAACTTCCCATTCTTTTCTCTCTTGCTGTGTTCTGAAGTTGCCCATAAGCACTGTGGCTTTAAAGTCCCTCTCACAGTGTCCATGGCTGTTGAAGTGGGCTGCTACAGGAACATCTGTGTTGCCATGCTTGATGTGGAACCTGTGTAAACTCATTCTTTGGTGGAGTGTTTGTCCAGTTTCTCCCACTTAGAGTGCAGTGTTAGGACATTTCATACAAATAATGAGGGAAGACCAAATTAGATGATCTGCAGGAAAATGATCCCTTTATGCGATGTTCTAGTTGGCAGTGTGGTATAATTACATGGTCTGTATTATAAATGTGAGCACACATTTTACATGTTTTCTGTAGGCAGGGAAATGTGCCATTTTCTGTTCGTTCACTTAGGGAGATTTGGACAGTTAGTTGCTGAAGGTTTGGCGGTTGTCTGTATGTCAGGAGGGGAGGTTCTGGAAATACATTTTTCAGCGTTTTGTCATTGTTTAGCATTGGCTGAACACACTAGTACTACAGAGTTAAGTATAGGCTATGCTTAATTATTTCGGTTCAATTTAATACAGATATTTTACTATTTTTTTTGCTTGAAAGTTCAAATAAAATAGTAGCCTACATTCCGTAAGGCACACAGATGTGGGCTATAAATCTACTACAGTTTTAAACTTTGAATAAATTAACAAAGTAAAACCTTCAGTTCTAGAAAGCACTAGTCTTAAAATTTTGTTGCATTAATTTGATTATTATTCATGTCACATTTATATAATACTAGATGCAGTACCAGTCATTGCCCAGGTATATTTGTAGAATTGGTTAAGGAAAGAAACCAAAGGTTTATGTGTTTTTTAAACGGTGACCCTGTTGTTATTGATAGCTGTCCCCATCCATTAATCACACTGCCTTTCTATCAATGCCTCTGCTCTTGTGAGTTGAGAGTTTGTTCTTTTTGGGTCTGACTGGATTCCAAAATTGTAGGAACTCCTTGCTGGGTTGTAACCATGAATGCTGTCGTGTCTGAACCGTCCTCTTAGTTCAAGGTGAACAGTTGATAGTGTGTAAATTACAAAGAAAAGCCGACAAAGTAGGGGCTAAACAACAACCCTTTGATTTTCCTTTGTGTTGTATTGTACTTCCACTCTCAATCAAGCCTCACCCAATACCTCCCTGCAAAAGCACACGATACTCATTTTTGTATTACAGTAGATCGAGGCAGTGTGCTCTGGTCATTTTGTCTGTTAGTCTGTTTGGATGTTTCACTTATTCTGAGACAGCAGGTGGCACTGGTGAGCAAAATGTAGCACACAGGAAAAAAACTCACTGGGTCCCCAGGGTCCAAATTTTGGGTTCTAAAGTAATCAGTCTTGTCTGTGTGGTCCTAGAGAGCATCTATGCATAATTTGGTCCAGGTTGGCCAAGAGGAGCAGGACTGTGCAGGGAACATGCAGATATTAATTCTATATGGAGAGATTTCTAATATTCCATTACCCCACCTTTCTGCCTGCAAAACAGCATGTGTTCCTTGTCTGCTAAGCTGAGAAAAAATATTCTATAGGGGGGCATTTCTATTCTCAATATAGCAGCAGTTGTAATAATAATAGGGCAGCACGGTGGCACCGTGGGTAGCGCTGCTGCCTCGCAGTTAGGAGACCCGGGTTCGCTTCCCGGGTCCTCCCTGCGTGGAGTTTGCATGTTCTCCCCGTGTCTGCGTGGGTTTCCTCCGGGTGGTCCGGTTTCCTCCCACAGTCCAAAGACATGCAGATTAGGTGGACTGGCGATTCTAAATTGTCCCTAGTGTGTGCTTGGTGTGTGTGGGTGTGTATGTGCCCTGCAGTGGGCTGGCATCCTGCCCCGGGTTTGTTTCCTGCCTTGCGCCCTGTGTTGGCTGGGATTGGCTCCAGCAGACCCCCGTGACCCTGTAGTGGGATGGATGATGGATGTAATAATAATATCTTAAATAATATCTTAAAGACAGACCTCAGTATGTGCGTCTTGGGAACTGCACGTCTGACATTGTGGTCAGCAACACAGGAGCGCCACAAGGGACTGTACTTTCTCCGGTCCTGTTCAGCCTATATACATCGGACTTCCAATACAACTCGGAGTCCTGCCATGTGCAAAAGTTCGCTGATGACACTGCTATCGTGGGCTGTATCAGGAACGGGCTGGAGGAGGAGTATAGGGACCTAATCAATGACTTTGTTAAATGGTCCGACTCAAACCACCTACACCTGAACACCAGCAAAACCAAGGAGCTGGTGGTGGATTTTAGGAGGCCCAGACCCCTCATAGACCCAGTGATCATCAAAGGTGACTGTGTGCAGATGGTGCAGACCTATAAATATCTGGGAGTGCAGCTGGATGATAAATTAGACTGGACTGCCAATACTGATGCGCTGTGCAAGAAAGGACAAAGCCGGTTATACTTCCTTAGAAGGCTGGCTTCCTTCAACATCTGCAATAAGATGCTGCAGATGTTCTATCAAACAGTTGTGGCGAGCGCCCTCTTCTACGCAGTGGTGTGCTGGGGAGGCAGCATTAAGAGGAAAGACGCCTCACGCCTGGACAAACTGGTGAGGAAGGCAGGCTCTATTGTTGGCATGGAGCTGGACAGTTTAACATCTGTGGCAGAGCGAAGGGCGCTCAGCAGGCTCCTATCAATTATGGAGAATCCACTGCATCCACTAAATAATGTCATCTCCAGACAGAAGAGCAGCTTCAGCGACAGACTGCTGTCACTGTCCTGCTCCACTGACAGACTGAGGAGATCGTTCCTCCCCCAAACTATGCGACTCTTTAATTCCACCAGGGGGGGTAAACGTTAACATTTAACATTATACAAAGTTATTGTCTGTTTTTTTTTTTTTTTTTTCACCTGTATTATTATCATTCTTTAATTTAATATTATTTACTGTATCAGTATGCTGCTGCTGAAGAATGTGAATTTCCCATTGGGATTAATAAAGTATCTATCTATCTATCTATCTATCTAATTGTAATTCTCAGTACTCAAAGTGGTCTTCATCCAGGGTGGACCCGAGACACGAACCCATGATCTCATTGGCAACAGCACTACTGCTGCACCACCTGTCTTACAGAGTTCATTGGCTGTGGATCTCATATTCCAGTTTTTCATCACTTTTAAGATTACAGATCAGATACTTGACACACTCAAATCTGTAGTACATACCAGGGAGTCGACAAAATAAAGAAACCTAGCAAAAAATTAAAAGCCTTGAATAGTGCCTATAGATGGAAAGCCTTTTTTATGTCTAAAAATAGGAATGTTAGATTCTGTAGTAATTCACTTTTTAACTTCAAGTCCCCAGTCCTTTATAATATTAGGATATTCGTGGTTGGAGAAACACAATCCAGTAGTTAACTGGAAAAGTAAAGACAGGACTTATTGGAGAGCTCACTGCTTACCATCCTGTCCAAAAAGTATAAAACCGCCATCTATACAGTTGAATTCTGTAAATGTTTGGCCTCAATACTGTGAAGATTTGTCTGATATATTCAGTTAGCAAAGGTCTAATGAACTTCCTCCACATAGATAATTATGATTGTCCTATTGACCATCTCCCTGGGACCCCGTAGCTGTAGGAAAATGTTTATGCTTTTACTCAACCAGAAACTCGAGCCATAGATGATTCGGAAAAAACTAATGGCTTTATTCAAACATTTAATTGTCCTATATGCACTGATTTTTTTTCTAGAAAGATGGAGGTAATGCTTTCTGCAAAAACTTTTTGAGATAGAATAATTCTAGCTGTTGTTATCTCTGTTTTTGTAACAAAATACAACTTTGCATTTCTACTTACATTTCTATGATGCTGTCTTATTTATTCATTGGTGCCGCCATTTCATTTTAAATGCAAGCGCAACACTTCATTCACCATCTGTGATTTGGATGAACTAACAACTGAAAACCTTTGTGCATGTGTCTCTTGGTTATTCTGGATACAAAATTCTTGCTCTTTCTTTTTGACTTTGATTTCTGGGTTAGCGTTCTGATTTTTGTTGAAAGACTCCTGAATCTTGAATCATTTCCTGATCTCGTGTTTTCAATTTTTTTGCACTGCTTAGTTTACTGGCAGTACACTCAATGGCTAAAACAAAGCCAAAGTACAGTAAGTGCAAAAGGAAGCTAAAAACGCAGCAGCAGAAGTTCTCTAATGCCAAAGCAAACACGACTGTGGTAACTGCAGTCTTTAAAAGTGACTGCTGCTCCATTTGGCAGGGCTTTGTCCCTGCAAAATCACAACAGTAAGGAAGAAAAGGTGGGATACTGCATAGATGTAGTTCAGGCAACTGCATTCTTAATACTCATTTTTGTGAAGTTTTTTAAAGTAACAACATCAAGTCAAGGCAGTGTTGAAATGTTCACACACAATGTTGAAAACTGATTGTGAAGCACCTTAGAAAGATAAACACATGATTTCCTACTAATAGAAATGAAAGTTCATTAATTTCTTGTGACAGACATAGATACAGTATGTGTGTGTATATATATGTAATGCAGTGGAACCTTGGGTCACGAACATCTCGGACCACGTACATATCGGGTTACGACCAAAAAGTTCGGCAAACTTTTGCATCTGTTCATGACCACACACTAAGGTGATGAACAAGCCAGTTTCCCTTTCGGTTTGTACGCGCTGATGATTTCCGCACGTGTTCAGTCTCTCCCTGTGCATTCCCTGTACAGTGAGCAAGCGAGAGAGAGAGAGAGCGCAAGGGAGAGAGAGAGAGCACAAGTGAGAGAGAGAGTGCGAGCGAGCGAGAGAGAGAGCGCGAGAGAGAGAGCCCAAGCAGGGGTGTTTTGGCCAACACTCAGTGGGGGAGAAGGAAGCGGTCGCTCCAGCTGAGCGATCAAGGAGCTGGAGTGACCAAAAGTAGTAAGTAACCATTTAGTTTACTATTACACTGTGCATTCTATGGTATAATTAACTATTTTTGTGCTTAAAAATCTTTTAAAAAATATATATTTACATATAGCTCATACGGTCCGGAACGGATTAATTGTATTTACATATAGTCCTATGGGGGAAATTACTTCGGGTCACGACCAAATCGGGTTGCAACCAGAGTTTTGGAACGAATTACGGTCGTGACCCGAGGTTCCACTGTAATTATATACATGTATGTGTGTATATGTATGCTGTATGACATCCTCCAAGCCATTAGAGGCATTACATGATAGCTCCTCAAGGATGCTGGTGAAGGCAGCCATTATGGCCTTCACTACTATAGTGGTATGGATCTGGGGATATCAGGAGTACCCGGTTCTGTCTGTGGAGTTGTGCTTATGTGGCCCCAGGCCTTTGTTATGTCACCCTACAATTGATTACTATGATCTATCGGGGCAGTCTTGAGTTATGGCTTAAAATCCCTTTCCGTTTACTAGTCCTGTAAGTTTGGAGTTGGGTGCTAGAATTTGGTGAAGGGCTTAACTGGCAAGAAGATGTAAGGCTAGAGTGGTGATTGAGAGGCGAGCAGGAATGCTTTATTGTATTGTAGGGAAGTGGACCAGCAACCTTATGGGTTAGGTAGTGATATTATATCCTAAAAGCATTGATAGGCGTTGAGAGGATGGCAGTTAGATTTTAAAATGTCAGCAGCAAGGTATTTTAGTTTTTAATTTTAACACCTTTTTCAACATTTGAATACAAAATTTGTCTAATTCTGTAAATGTCTCATAAATAGAACATTCTGCTGCATTCTGGCTTTATAAAACAATTTGTATGAATATTGCAAGTTAACATTTTTTTAGTACAGTGGAACCTCGGTTCACAAACGTCTCGGCACACGTACAACTCGGTTTACGACCAAAAAGTTCGCCAAACTTTTGCCTCGGTTCACGACCAAACACTCGGTATACGAACAAGCCAGGTTCCCTTTCGGTTTGTTGATGTTCATTCTCTCCCTGTGCATTTCCTGTGCAGCGAGAGAGAGCGCGCGCGCGCGCAAACGCGCACACACACACACACACAGAGAGGCAGCGCAAGAGACAGAGGGCTGTACACACACACACACAGGAGCACGCGCGAGAGAGGCGTGTGCGCACACACACAGGAGCGCTCTAGACAGACACACTGTGAGCTGCAAAGCTGATCGCACCCCCAGAGAATACAGACGCCCCTGGGAAAACCCCTAAGAAACATGGACAGACTACCTTCACATTCCTCCTTTCCCTTCTTGCCAGCTCTGTCGCGTAATATGCCTCTCGTGCGGTGCTCCGCCTTCTTAAAAAGCCTGCACGGGCTTCTTTCAGTTTGTTAAATTGGTTGCTTGCTTCTCCTTCTTTCTCTCTCAGACAATCTGTGCTCCTGGCGGAGCTGTCATCTCTGACTTGTCATGGAGCACGTTTAAACTGTTGAAAAGAGACAAATGTTTGTTTGCAGTGCTTTGAATAAAGTTCCTTTTTTTCTACAACCTCCTGTGTCTCTGTGCAAATCTGTGACCCAAGCGTGACAACACACACAGGCGCTCCAGGCTCGCAAAAGAGAGATGCACGCACACACACACACACAGGAGCGCGCTAGAGAGATACACACAGGCGCTCCAGGCTCACAAAAGAGAGACGCACGCACACACACACAGAGCGATTGAGGGACACATAAGGTAGAGAAGGCTTGTTTTTGTTTTCAGTTCTGTTTCCAGTGATCGGTTCGTAGCCTGCATTGTTGCAATGTTACTTTTCTTGGTGGTTTATTAAATTACGGATTTTTCAAATGTTCCTTTTTTCCCCTGTGCTTAAAACTCATTAAAAAAAGTGTTTTTAGCGAGAGCGGTTCCTAGCACTATAGCGCGAACTATTGCAGTGTTAGTTTTCTCTGTTGTTAAAGGTTTTCTCAGTGTTATTCAATGTTTTTACATTTAGTTTACCATTACGCTGTGCATTCTATGGTATAATTAACTATATTTGTGCTTAAAAACTAAAAAAATGTATATATTTACATACAGTTTCTACGGTCTGGAACGGATTAATTGTATTTACATACAATCCTATGGAAGAAATTGCTTCGGTTCACGATCAACTCGGTTTACGACCAGAGTTTTGGAACGAATTATTGTCGTGAACCGAGGTTCCACTGTATTTCCATATTTTGTTTAATTCATCTTATTTTATATAGCTTTGTCATTTCATATAGATTTGTTACATTAAGAAGAAATGCTTTTCCTATCTGTCCGTCCATCCATTTCTTAACTGCTTATCAAGCTCAGTTTGCAGGGTGATGAAGTTTAAGTCAAAGACAAAGTGGAACCCAACCCTGAACGGGATAGCAGTGCATTGCAGGGCACACTCCCACATACACCTTTATGCATGCATACAGGGGCAGCTTAAAGTCACAAAATCACACATGTATTTGGGATAAGGAGGAAAACTGGAGAACACCCTGAGATGCAACGGAAGGCAGCGTAAATTCTACACAGTCAGTGTTCCATGAAAGATCTGAATAAACGACTCTGGGGCTATGAAAGAGCACCATTAACTCCTGTGTCACTAATGCTTTTTCAGTATAAAGTAAAACCTTCCCTCATTAAGGGTTATCTCTCACTCAAAAACTCACTAACTCCTGGCCTTTGACATTTCATCTGCATAAGGCATAAATTAAATCAATTCCACTTTTATTCATTCTTTTCAGAGAAAATGAATAACAAAACGACTAGTTGATCAAAAATCCTTTTATTATTGAGGACAGTAGCTTATTTAAACTAGCTAAACTGAAAATAAATAAATACTATAAATAAAACAGCAATAAAATTCAAATGAAGTTAACTTTTCAGGGTGTGTTGTCCATTCCTTGGCTAGCTAGTTGTACAGATTCTGGCCAGGTGGGGGAACGACAGACTGGCAGATCAGAATTTGGGGCACCACCCAGGTCATCCCATTTAATATGATGGAAAAATAAAAAATAGTAACGCCCATGTTGATGGGGTTGACCTGTATTTTGAAAGTGGAGTTTTGTCTGCAGCTTGTCTTTGAGTTCATGCCGCTTTTTACAGCATTAAACAGTGCTTATGGAAAGCTGAGATCAGATACAGCCTCTTGTATCCTGCCAAACTGAAAATGGACATTCAAGGCAAGCACTACATCTTTACCACTATGGAGGAAGCAGAAAAAGAACTAAGAAAACTGAGCCCTCTTCTGAAATGCGATTTTGAGTCGCACAAAGAAGATCTTACCGGCTGTATGATCCACTTGCAATGATACTGGTACCGTAATTATACATCCTTTTTCCCTTCTTGGCCACTTTCTGTTTATGTTTTGGTTGCAGTTATATGCATATATGTATGTATGTGTGGAAGAAATTAAATTAGTAACTTTTAAATTTTTTTTTTTTAAAGAAGACTGTTTAACATCATACCCTTGGTTTATTGTTATTGTTACTATTGTATTAGGGCTTGCTATGCTTATCTAGCGCCACTTTTTAACACCATTTCCTGGATTTACTATTTTACTGTTTCAAGACTGTTAAAGACTATATTTTATGCTTATAGTATTTGGACTGTATTGGCAATAGATATCTCAATTTTAATCCTCATACGCCACTGCTGGGGGGCTTGTTTTGTTTTGGACATGCTCTGTCTCTAGGTATGTCAGAGGACTGGGACTTTGAAGTGTGGTCCAGCCTCAAGTGGGGAGGCAAAATGGGGGGGGGGAGAGAAAGAATGGAGTTAAATGATGACTCCTTCCAGGAGTCCAGGATTCTTATGTACGGGCAACAAGAAGTTGTGGAGTCAGGTTCCCTCCCTGGGCAGTTCCACAGTGCTGCAGAGAAAGAAAGAAAAAACGATATTAGCGATAGCACCCCCTGTCATCCAGAGAGTATCTCATACCTTGATAGAGCTTGTAAGGAGATCCTCTGATGTGAATGCGTGACAAAATTCATATTGTTTATTAAACTCTGCTTGTTGAAATGGCATTTGTTTGCGGCGCATTCGGTTTATCCTGTTGTGGTCCCGTCTACTTTTCCCTTGCTTTGTCCACTTCATAAAGATGCTGTAGTTTCTCGCAGTATGTCACTGCTGCACATATTTCCCATTGTAAATAAACCAATACAAACCTCCAAAGATGCTGTCTGTGCCCCACAATGCAATGCAGTGTGTTATTTTACTCATCCCCTGTAGAACAAGAGGCACTGTTTGAAGGCATCATCCATAACCAGTGAAAGAGAGCAGTAGAAACAGCTTCAACCAAAAAATTCTGTATCTTTACTTTTTTGACTGAATACCAAATTTGCAATGTTTTTCTATTTTCAGACACATATGTTCAGAGGATGAAAATGTATGTGTCCCTTACTGGAAAAATTCAACCTCAAATAATGGGGGGCTGGTCAGGGCTAATGGGGGGTGGTCGGGGTGGCTGCTAGATTTGTAAATCCAGTGAGGTTGCCCCTCTCCTTAAAAGATGTTGTTATAATCTTGGCCTTGTGGTATCCGGCGGGGGTTCAGACCCGGCCGGGATACCCAGGAGGAACGGAGGAGGGCTTGTGCCTCCTCCAGGACACGAGGGGGTGTCCTCCCTGGTTGCTTTGGGGACCACGGGTACAGAGCTTGGAAGCTCAACCCTGTAGGGGCCCGTGGTCACCACCAGGGGGCGCCCCGATGCCTTGGGAGCCCTGGACCTCAGTACTTCTGCCACACCCGGAAGTGCTGGGGGGAAGAGTATTGGGGACACCCAGAGGACTTCCGGATACACCAACAGAGCTTCCGCCACACAGGGGTGTGGCTACAGAAGCCCTTAGGATACACCTGGAGTCCTTCCAGGGTGTATAAAAGGGGCCGCCTCCCTCCAGTCAGGGGCAAGAGTCGGGTGGAAGAGGACGAAGCTTGGTGGAGAGGAGTGGAGGCAGACCAGAGACTGTAAAGGCATTGTGAGTGTGGCCAAGGACTTAAGGGGTGATTGGTGCTGCGGCACTGGGATTGTGCACTTCTACTGTAAATATTATGTACAACAAAACGTGTGTGTGGTGAAACCAACATGTCTACCTGTCTGTGTCCGGGCTGTTCCCCACAAACTCCATAACTGTGCTCCTGTATGCATTGTTACATTAAAATGTCTAGATGCCTATTTTTTTCAGCATGTCTGCATATATTACTTTTATGTTCCAGAGTCCAGCTGCACATGAAATGTTGAGTTTTCCCCACATATTAACATGTACAAGAACAAAATAATATATAAATGGGTCCGTTTGGACTGCAGTCTGACTGATGAGAAAGCATTATATCGATACTGTTGAAGTATCAACCTTAAAAAACATTAATAGCTGACCATCGTGATTGAAATTAGTCATATTGACCACATAGTCCCATATATTTTTATTGTAAGCAAAAGCAAATATACACGTGTATACACAAGTGTAATTGCAAAAAAGCTACTCTTAATGCAATTTGCCAAGTGAAAATAAGCAAGAGTACAAACCAGCATATCAGATTGGCTTTTTGAAAAGGAATTTAAAAGCAACTCTTCGTGTGCATGCATGGCTTACTTATAGGCTGATTTAATGGTTTCACATACTGCATGGGCAGAATCCTTTAATTTTCTGAATCCATCCGCCTGTCCCTCTGTTAATTCAGTGCGGAGTCAAAGGAAGCGGGATCCTATGCCAGAAGCATTGGGCTCAAGACAGGGACTGACTTTGGGCAGAATGCTGGGTCATTACAAAGTACAGAATGGAAAAATGAAAACAGTAAAACATGCCTTAATATCGACATCAAAGGAGGTCAACGGGTTGTTGGTAAAAGGCGCACCAGGAATGGCTGTGCTTCAATAAAGTGCTGAAATAAGGGACTGAATACTTACAGTATATGAATTGTCATTATGGGTTATTGAGTGTAGATTGATAAAAATGGTAAGTTTATTCATTTAAAATTAAATCTACAACACAATGAAGTGTGCAGAAAGTGAAGAGGTCTGAATCCACGTGTGTATATACTGTACAGGGACAGTCTTCTGATCGCAGTGTTTCATCCTTAATAAACCACAATCATATGTCAATTGTCACTAAAATATTGCCTTTTATTTTACAGGTTGAAATTCATTGTGAGCACCAGCGATTCCGAATATTTGTGGATGGGCATCAGCTCTTTGACTTTTATCACCGTGTTAACTCTTTGCCTTCCATTGATACAATAAAGATTAACGGCAGCTTGCAAATTACAAAACTGGGCTAGGCTGATCTCCAGAAGCCGAGGACACCTCGATGTCTGCAAGTGACTTTGTGCACTCGCCATAGTGCTAAAATCCAAATGGTGGGGTCCGCTTATACTGCACTGCCAGCTGGCTTCCAATAAGCTTTGTGTGTTGCGCTATAAAACAAATCAGTGGACAGACTTTAATCAACACAGTAAGTTGGCATTTAGTTCTAAAGACAGCATGCAGATTAATGCTGAAAACGACAACAAAATTCTGTCTGTTGCATAAGATTTGAAAAGTGATAAGATGTTTTTATGGGGATGTCACAATATGGTTCAACTAGTTTATGGTAATGGCTGGGGTTACTCTTAGAATTTTATAAGAATATCAAAACTATTTATTCTTATCTTTCTAAGCATTAAAATGCTCTCAGGAAAAAAACTTATTTATTTGTCTCAATAGGTTTAATAATAATAAAAATCTGATTATAATATAATCTGGTTATAAATGGTAATGTAATTCTAGTGTTTTTAAATATGCTTATTGGATGATAATCACAAATTTGATTTTAAAAATATTGAAACCAAAACTAGAGCAGTACCCTGAGGTCATTTTCGCCTAGCAGTGTAATCCACATCATTAAGACGGAATTTGCTATGTGTCTTTGCATTGAGCCTCTGGACATACTTTATATTGTGATGTCCCCAATGAGAAGATAGGGGCTACTGTTAATCACCAGAGGGTGATAACATTAATAACTGTTCAGACATTTTATTTCTCAAGTATTTGTATGCACTGAAATTTAACAGCACAAAACAAGTAAAATATATTTTGGCTAGGGCTATGTGTAGTATGGAGAATTTTTTGATGGCTTCTTAGTGAGTGTGTGTATGTAAACTGACTGGAGTATTTGCAGTGTCCGTCTGCTTACGTGTAACATTTGTAACAGTAGCAGTCAATAGATAAGACCTGATCTGTATTTGAATGTACTCTGTATTTTAGTGGTTAAAAAAAAGGAACGTTTGCCCAAATCTGGTATTTCAGAACAAGCAATTCTGCATTCAGCCACTATGTGGTGCCAGATCTTAAATCAGTAAGCCTAAAATGCACAATGTTCAAAAAGTGAAAATATTTTAAAGACATGCAATTTGCTTTTGCTTTTTAACTTAGACATATTTTGGCTTAATTAAGTAGAATTGGTCTCACTTAAAAAATAACTAACTGAATGTTATTGTTTCATCCTCCCCAAGAATCTTACAATGGCATGCGTCATCTGTAAATATAGCACCATTTTGCTTGTTGTCTGAAGACAATCCAGTCAGAAACATGGTGCCATGATTTCTTAAATCAAAGAGGATGAGGACAACTACAAAAATATGTATGTAGAACACCACTACTATAAAAATACTAAATATAGCCAAGGACTAGAAAAAAAGAGGTATACTAACCAAGAATGAGAGCTGCCCACACTAGCACATCAGTCCATGAACAATGCAGCTCTTCAGAATTCAAGTGATTATACTTCATAATAGGGAAGGAAATGTGAAATGTCTAGCATTGTTGTTGCATTTTCCAGGTATATTTTTTTGTAATAAATCATACTCTTTTGGAAATTGCAGGGTATCTCTAGAGCATGCAGCATAAAATATGTCATTTGAGCAGAACAGTCTATTCTTTGTAGGTGATGGATATTTTTTTATCAGGACTGAAAAATTGATTTGTCCTCTACATTTTGTATAAATGACTGCTTAGTAGTTGAGCAATAAGCCTCATTTTAGAGGCCTATGGTAACGAATTATGTTCAAGAGTCAACGCTTCTATATTATAGTTGAATGTTTTCGTTCTCAGCTGTTTCATTATGCACAGGAATGTTGAAATGGTGCAGATATGAGCTATGTTGAGATCTATGTGATGATAAGCATACGCAAAACGGTATAACATTTCAATCATCAAATAGGGTAAAATTTTTCACGGTAGAGTAAACTTGACTTTAATCATATAATATAATAAGTTAACACTGGCTGTTTCATGCATGTCTTCCCCATTATTTTAGGATACAGAATGTCTTCAGATGCTCAGTGGAAGGGATTAGTAACCACAAATCAGTCAACATCCATGATCATGAGGTGCTGTTACAGGGATGGATTTAAGTTTATCCCTCTCATGATTCCCAGATGAAAAACGTTAACTTTGGGGGCACCAAAACATTTTCCTGTTCCGCTAGCACATTAATTCCTATATTTTTGGTGCTCTGAAAACATTACATGCAATTCCAGGGTGGAGGTATCCACTGCTAAGACTAATTGTCTAAACATTGGTGCAGCTAAACCACACAGAAGGTGCTTGAAGCTACTTTAAATCTGACTTTAAAAGAGGCATACATTTGAAGTGAATGAACACTAAGGAAATGTTTTCCTCTCTTCTCTCTACTCCTGAGTGCTTTCCTTACTATCACTAACTACTTCATTAGTCAAGTAAATGACAGTTACTAGATAATGATTACTAGCAAGTCTCGCAGAATGTTAAAATTAGTGTCAAGGACCTAAATAGCTACTTAGCAATATCCAAAGTCATAATGAGTACACATATTTTGTGTATATCTCAAATGCTGTGGATTAAATTTTGGAAATTTGAGTCAAAGGAAAATATTGTGTCTTTGTTGATTTGTTTGCTGTTCCTGGCAACGTGTGTCGTTGTTAGCATGTTGCATCTCATAATACATGGCAATAAGCTTTCAGAAATGAATGCTAATGTCATGAGTCTGTACTTCAGTATGACAGTCAAGGTATAAAAATGTAGGGCTAGATGCCTGCCAAAAGCAAATGGAATATCTAGAGCTGGGGTCTTCAGGTTCAGACCTTCAGGTTTTTGTTCCATCACAATTTTTAACTAGAAGTTAATGACAGCTGCTGAAGTCATTACTGCTCAATCAAATTTTTGTGCTTTTATTCAAATTCTTATCTTGCTCATGAAGATTCACACTACTTAATTGCATTTTTTAGTCTTAAACAGCTTCATTAATTGTTGTTTTTAAATGACTTTTTTTCTTATTCAGCTGTCCATTTACAATAAGGTGCAAATGACCAAAGCCTGCAATGTTACTATCTAAAGCTGGCATCACATTACACGGCTTCTAGTTGAAGGGGATGTCATATTAAATGATTGTAGATGCTGTTCTTGTCATCTGAGAATGTCAAATTACAGCACTAGGAATTGCAGGGGATTACAAATTACACAACTCTGTAAAGATTTTCCAGCACATCTTCACATTTCCAAACTATTGTGAACTCACCCCCTTTTCTGACATCCAGTAGTGTGCTGTTTGACCATGGCAGTGCCGTATATATGCTTTCCAGGTACAGCGAGTTCAGCTGTAATCTCAAGACGTTTTTTTATCCCTTTTTTCATCTGTCATGGTGCATAATACACAAGGCATCAAACAAACAAGACTCTGTTCTGTTACTGAGGTTTAAAACAGACATGTTCCTTATTCCTCGTAGCTGCATTGTATGCATTTTACTCCTAAGTGAGCGCTTACTCATCATCTTTCATGAACACAAAAGCCTGCCACTATGTCTTAAGATAAAATTGGAGCTGTATGATTTTGTTCTGACAAATAACAGACTGGTCAGACTAAGTCCTTGGGGATGTCAGACTATTTGACTGGAGGTGAGATCAGTCCCTGACTTTCTAAGTAAATAAAACGTGACTGAAAATCACTGAAGAATTTTGTAGTGTGACAGGGCTTAACTTAGTCACATTAACACTCCAGTGAATTCATCATGTAGTATCTGTTTAAAAAAGACCACAGATGTATATTATACCTTTAGCCAGCAATGCTACTGTTAAAGGAAAAAAAATACAGATTCAGAAAAAACTGATTAATAGAAATTTTTCAGATTGCTAGCTTATTAAAGGATAAGTTTTTTTCAAGCCAAACCTATTTCTTCCCAACTATGGTATATACCGTATTTACTCGCATATAAGTCGGCCTTGAAACCCAATAAATCGATCATAAAATCAAACCCTGGCTTATACGCCCGTTCAAAAATGCGACACTTAATTTTTTTTTTACATCTTCTTACTTCCTCCAATCTCGCATCAGTTACTCCAACGCATCAAATTTTGTTGCAGCAGCACAGTTACCAATTTCTTTCGCCACTTCAACAACTTTTAATTTAAAGCCAGCTTCATATTTTCTTCTGATTGAATGCTCCATTGTAGATAAGGGATGCTCTTACAATAAAGATGTATGAGGATGTGGGATACAAAAAACACAAAACAGTGCAAAAGACCCTTCGGAATAGTTTGGGTATTACCATGTGGTCACGTAGGCACAATATATAGAAAAAAAAGGCAGTGTGCTCCGTGGTCACTCGCTCAGGTGGGCGTTAGCATAGCATAATCTCTTGGACCAATAGCGTGAGTTTTCCGCATTCGACTTATACGACAGACATTGTAAAATACGGAAAATTATACGGTAAAATCAAGGCCTGACTTATACGTGGGAGAACTTAAACGCAAGTATATACAGTATGTATTTGCCACGCAAAATTGTGTTCTAAAGTTTAAAGATTTCTGTAAATATAAAAAGATACATAACTCGTCATTGAGTTTTACAGTGTAACCTTATGAAGCACAATGTACCACCAGAAAATAAAAGCCTAGAAACTTACAGATAAAACGGCAAAAGTTTCAATATAAGAAAATATCCCATCTGTGTTTCCGATTATATGTTTATGACAACTAAAGGGATCTGCAAATAATCATTTTATCCCATATTCCTGGTCATATTTTCCTTGAGGTAAAGATGAGTTTTCTATTTGTTTCTTTGAGTTTACTGTGATTTGGTTTTTCAAGAGGAAACCACACCCTGGAGGTGGCTGGAAGGTTATTGTGGAAGAAGACGAGCACTGAGATGGCACACACAGCTGGTCTTCTTTTAAAATGGCTGAATGTCATACTTGTGTTTTTTTTTTGTACAAAAATCACAATCACAGCCTATTTTATAATATGTGTGTGATTGAAAAACTTGACAACTGTCTTGGACTGACAGTGGACATATTTGTCGTAAGTTTTAGGCTTTTGTTTTCTGAGCCTCCTGTTCCACAATAAAATGGCAGGAGTGGCTTTGTATTTTTTTAAATTTATAGAAAACCCTGGACTTTGGCACACATTTTTGAGTGGCAATTGCATATACTATGTTTGTGAAAAAGGAAGTTTGACTTAAAAAATACCAAACTTATCCTTTAAGTGCTGCATTTCTCAGCTTTTAATGACAATCAAACATAAATTTGTTTATTTGCTATTTGCTATAACAATAAATAGAAAATTTTAATATTAAGTGAAATTATATAGAATGGAACAAGAAGATCACTGTACCACCTTTGTTTTAATGAAACATGTTTGACTCTTTCTGTAAGTGGACATAGAGTGCAATGTTCTGCTGCATTTAGGGAGTCTGTGCACTGTCTTCAAAGTAAGTGTATTTGTAATTTTTGTTTATTCAAGAAATGGACAAATATAAAATACATTAGAAAAATACAATGAAATTACCATTTTCAAGGCAAATCTAAAATAGAACATCATTCAGTAATTCAGGTCGCACATAGTGCTTCTCTGTTTTAACACAGATGATTTTTAAAAATTTTCCAGTAGTTTTTAAATGGGAGTTTTTATGTTTTTTTTTTTTGTTTACAGTGCAAATCGAACTTTTTTGACACGTGTCCTTGAAGAATAACAGTACCAGATTACAACAGGATTGTTCCACTGGTAGCAGAGGTCTTTTAGATAGATAGATAGATAGATAGATAGATAGATAGATAGATAGATAGATAGATAGATAGATAGATAGATAGATAGATAGATAGATAGATAGATAGATAGATAGATAGATAGATAGATAGATAGATAGATATGACAACAACAGTAGGTGCTTTGATGACTAAGATGTTTGTCCAGATATTAATGTAGCACCATGTACACAATCATCAGCCCTAACTGTACTCACAGCTCTAAACAGATGTGTGATATGTGATTTGTTATTTTTATAATATTAGAACAGTAAAACTGAATTTACCCAATTAATTTAGTTGTTCAAACAGTATTGCTTTATTTAGTGAACAAGAGTCAGTTTATTTAGCATTGTGAGGCTGTTGAAAAAAACAGTAAGTAATGTACTATTTCTGGGGCTAATTGTTGGTTAACCCTGTTGATTTCTACAGATTTTGAACATGGGCCATGGAGACAGCTCTGTCACACAGGACACATCCCCATCTGCTTTTAACTTACTGTATTATTAGGCAGTGAGGTATACGGTGGTTTTATTTGCAGGAGATAATTGGATAAATGATCTTTGTGCCCAAATCTGTGGACAATGTAAAGTGAAGCTATTTAGAAATGGAGGTCATCAATAATTTGTTACTAGCATGTAGATTATTTTGCCATAGTGAGTAGAATTTTCTGAAAAGATGATTTATAGCTGCTATCATATTAAAAAAAGTTATAACTGATACAGATGTGTGCTCTTTGATGCCTTGTAAAATTTTAAAGGCTTAATTTTGGTATTTTGGTGTTTTTCCAACATAATATTGCAAACCTAAAAGTTAAAAAAACTGTGGCATTTGCATTAAGACAAAATATCAAATCTACAGGCATTATTTTTAGTGAATTAATCATTCTGAAAAGTATTGATTCTTTTTTAAATTTACTTTTCCGCTTCAGAACTGCACTTCTGAAAAGCAGTTAGGCACAGAAGTGGTATTTAATGGTTTAGAATGATTTTTAAAAATGTCATTTTACCTGTAATGTCAAAGTTGTGTCTTAAAAGCAAGCAAGCCATACTACGAAGTCCGAGACGAACGTTTATTTGATCAGATAGTTAAGTCAGAATTAAACAAAGGTTGGCATGCCCTGCCTGTTTTGTTAACTGGAATTTTGCTTTTTATGGCCCAGGAATCCCTGGCAGTGTCATGCATGTTGCAGGACAGTGCGTTAAATGTCGGCAAAATGACACAAAGTTTGGTGAGTGAGCCTTAAACAATCGATATTCACAGCCTTTGCATTTAGTTGTGTTTGAGGGGAACATGTACAGTATGCCTAGAATTTGTGGTGCTTTTTGGTTCTTGTTATGTTGAAGAGTGCAGTGGACTGGCGCCCCATGAAGTGCTCAGTCATACCTCATTAATTGCAGTTCATCATAACTAGATAGCCATTAGAGGTGAAACAGAGAGAAAAGCACATTATATTGACATTTTTATTTAAACAAGGTCGTGCTTTGTTGTTTCACTTTCTTTTATTATTTATTATGGTCGAATATTATCTTGAAAGTAAACTAAAAACAAAACCATAACTTGCTAATTGTTTTAACATCCCCTGAATATTCTCCTTGTCCTTCATGACTTTTCGTGTGCCCTTTTTACTTAACATTCCACTTTCGATTTTCTTCTGGCAGGCATTATGATGCTGGAAAGGTAGTGCTGTTCTCAGGAAGACTTCACCCTGCCATTTATTCCTAGCAACCCATAAAAGAAGTGACAGACTAGAACACAAATACACAGTAACGCAAGATAACCCAACATGCCCTGCTGCTGTTCAAATTGTATTTGTGTCTCATCCATTTATTTTTATTTCACAACACATTTACCATCCTGTTCACTGTCCTTAAGCCTAGTGGTGCAATAACCATTTCACCATAGCCTGTCTGCCTGCACGGCCATTGCTAATTTTTGAGAACGTGATGTGTTGTCTCTTGTGATAGCAGTGGTCCACGCTGTCTGTTCTGGAAGATCATGGTGATGGACAATTTCAGCACCGTCAGTTTCTTAATCAGCCAAATCATCTTGTGAACTGAAGTTTTGTGCTGCTCATTTTTCTTTTTTAATGTGCCAAATTAATCTGAGGGATCCAGCTTAGCAATGTGCACATTATTTTTGAGCCCTTTGTTACACAGAAGAACATCTAAGCTACTCATTCAATGCTGACATGTCTATTTTTTAACAAAGTCCGTTCTAAAAAAGGAAGTGTGGAGTAAATAAATTATGATGTGCAAATTCAGTTGTATTACACAGTCAATCCCCATTACAGTAGAGAGAAACGCAGATTCTGCACAGACCATTGTCTCTTTCACACGATATAAAGAAGCTATAATTCCTCTTCGGAAGGGCAGAAACCGGTAAAAAAAAAAACATGCAGATTAAATCTAGGAAAATAGTAGAGCATAGGATTCGGCCTTCACTAAGTCAAAAAGGACAGGATTGTTGGACCCATGTTTAGGACATTGGAGGAAACTGTAATAAGTGGTGGCCTGCTGTCTTTGTAACCCCAAGTGAAGCACCAGAGATAGATTTGTTTTGCTGTAGGCAGATACCACACCCGCCAAACCTATGACCACCCTCTTTGGAGGTTTATACCATGTGACCATGACTTAATTATTCCTGGCCATCAGGCAGTAAAACAAGAAATTTACCTGCAATTGCCAGTGCAGCTCCACTTAGCCGATGGAATGTTTGGTGTGCACTTGCTGTGGTATCAACAATACAGCAAAGTATCTGCTGGTAGAAATATTAAGAAAATAACATTTTAAATGAATAATACATCTACTGTATATATATAATTCTCTAAGCTGCCGCCAGAGCGGGCAAGACACCCATGAAAGCACGCAGGAAGGAGCCGCGCCCACCAACTGTAAGACCATTGGATATGATGAAAACTCGCAGAGCCACGCCCACCAACTCGGACGCGATGCCTCGAAAAACATGCCGTCATTTCTGTGTGTCTGTGCTACAGTCCACATGCAGCTCTGAGCCACGTTGACTTTTCGGTTACGACGCATGACCACGTGCAACATCGCAACCTGTTTTACACGCTACATACAGCAATTCGCATCCGCGACAAACATGCATCTTCTTAGATGGTCCTGCAGGAACACGGAAAACGTTTCCCAGCCCACCAAAGCAGGACCATGTAAGAAGAGGCATGTTTGTCACGGATGTGAATTGCTGAATGCAGCGTCTAAAACAGTTTGCGAGGGGTATCCCATGGGATCCTTAAAACAATCCTTTAAAACTGAGGTTAAAACATAATGAAGGAAGCAGTCTTTAAAAACCAATAAGCCCTGCGCCTCTGTTTCATTAGCGTCTCACCTGCTTCACCGATGTAGGCCCTGCAACAGTCGAGATGCTCTCTCAGCAGCTGACCTTCTCTGTGCCTGACTCCACTCCAGGCTGCAACAAAATTATGAAAGTACGGGCGCATTTGTTTCACACAAGCTGTGTGTGTGGGTGGGTGGGTGTTAGTTAGTTAATTAGGTACTCTAAGGATTTCAAGATTTAATATGCACAAGCGGTAACACTGCAAAAGCAGCTTAAACCAGAAAAGACGGCTGGCAAAAAGTGGCCGACAAATTAAACGCGTGTGCATTGTACTTACTGAAAGCAGTGTTACGGATTTTGCAAATGTTCATTTTTTTCCCTCTGCTTAAAAAACATTTAAAAAGCGGCGTGATTATGCGGCGTATACTACGCCGCGGGTTGGTATGCAGCGTGTAAAACAGTTTGTTTGTCGCGGATAATTTGCCTTTTACTATTACACAAAGACAATTTCCTGTTAATACTTCGTTACATTGATATAGCGGTGTTCTCAATATTCAATGCGCTATCCACACAGGGAGGAACCGGGAAGCGAAACTACAATCTTCCACAGTCTCCTTACTGCAAAGCAGCAGCACTACTACAGCGCCACAAGGCAGTTAAAGAATACACCGGGCTCGATTTTGTTTTCACTTCTGTTTACAGAGATCGGGTCGTAGAAAGCATTGTTGCAATGTTACTTGTCTTTGTGGCTTATTACATTACGAATGTTTCACATGTTCATTTTTTCCCCTGTGCTTAAAAGACATTAAAAAAGTGTTTCTCAACTGTGACTCCGGAACATCTCAGTATGCAAGCTATATTAAGCGTCAACAACGAAGACTCGCTACACCTTAATCTACAAGTACTGACACTTATCCCTACCAACAAAGTAACTTTCACCAGCGTGGCCTTCTTCGTCACAGACGATCCTGCTTTCAGTCACGGACAATTATATGTTGCTCTCTCCAGAGGTCCATCTTTTCATTCACTCACAGTGCTATTCACAAACCCACCCCATTTGGACAACTGTGTCGTTCAGGAAGTGTTCACCCATCAATACATAATTATGCGGCGTATGCTACGCCGCGGGTTGGCTAGTCTTAAGTAATACAAAAAGTATTTGCAGTATAAACTCTTAATATTAGAATTGGTCATGTATTAAATTCTGCAGTGTATATGTCATGGGATGGCTGATGGCCTGCTAGTATTCATCTTACACTTTAAAGCAATAGTTGAACCAATGCAACCTTATGAAATGGACAGAAATGAAGAGTTAAAGAAATACATGGAGATTAAATTGCCCTTCTTTGCACAGGAGAGGGAAAGCGGAGCTTTAAATGCCAGGGTGAAAAGCTCGGGGAGTTAATCCTCGTTAGTCTTGAGCAGAGGAGGCCATGTGGAGTTAGGGTTAGATCCTCAAAACTCTTAAAGGCAGCAGTAAAGAGTCTCCACCAGAATTCTTTCTACTAAATGGCATCGCGAGCACTAGTGGAATTTACTGGGAATTGCATTTAAGACTTGAAGCCAGGAAGCACTTCTATAAGCAAAAAGTTGTGAGTGCCTGGAAGAGACTACTGGGATATGTAGTTGAAGCAGAAACCTTGATAAGCTTGAAGACATATTTGAAAGAGTTATTGGGAAAGGTTTATGTGAACAAATGAGCTTGATGGACAGAGTGGTTTGTCACACTTCTCATGTTCTTATTAGCCCACGTTGGCAGTGTTGCCCAGGTATAATTAAAGGGGGGAAAAAAACTGTGTTTTGGAAACGCAGTCCATAATGAGACAAAAGATGTACTCTTGCACAAAAACTGCAATCCAACGAGACAATGAAATTGTTGTCCAAATAAGTTGATAGGCAAATGTTGTACGTATACCTGCGGTCATTGATGAGGTTGTGCTTTGACCACTACAAAACTCTTGTTGCATTCCATTTACCTCAAATGTCGGTGCTGGGAATGACGTCACACCCAAGTTAGTCGCCTTCCAGTAAAGATTCCGAAAACCAATATGGATGCGTTCAAGAAAACTGTTGTGTAGCAGTTAATTACAATACATTATGTGATATTTTATTTGTCCAAACACTGCAGCTACATGCCCACAGATAGAGGTTGGACAGTACTGCGTGTGCGACTGATTTCATGAAACACAAATAGACAGAAGTGCTACTAAAGAGTACAGTACTACAGCTTTCACAAATATTTGGTAGTGCACATCGCCATTTTGGATCGATGTCATGATCTGAAGTCAGACAATCTCAGACCAGCCTTCTGAGTTGGAAATCCAATTCACAGGGGCATTCCAGTTGACTTCCCACTTCAAATGGAACACAGCATCTGTGTACGCTGAAAGTGTCTTCCCATCAACCCCAACACACATCTGCTGCCTGATAGGAATTGTAGTCCCCATGTTGTTGCTGGGTGGCGCAGTGGGTAGCGCTGCTGCCTCGCAGTTGGGAGATCTGGGGACCTGGGTTCGCTTCCCGGGTCCTCCCCCTGCATGGAGTTTGCATGTTCTCCCCGTGTCTGCGCGGGTTTCCTCCGGGCGCTCCGGTTTCCTCCCACTGTCCACAGACATGCAGGTTAGGTGGATTGGCGATTCTAAATTGGCCCTAGTGTGTGCTTGGTGTGTTTGTGTGTGTCCTGTGGTGGGTTGGCACCCTGCCTGGGATTGGTTCCTGCCTTGTGCCCTGTGTTGGCTGGGATTGGCTCCAGCAGACCCCTGTGACCCTGTGTTCGGATTCAGCGGGTTGGAAAATGGATGGATGGATGGATGTTGTTGCTGGTTTTTTGGTTGCCCCCCCCCAACCATTATAATCCTTCTCCCTGGTATGACATGTAGCCCAATAGCAACACACGTGCAGAATGTCATGAAATTTGGTTAAGCCATTTTTTCCTGATTGGCAAACAAACGGACAGACTTTCAAACCGCTTACGTCTTTATTTATGTAGATGTACAACAACCTGCGTAAAATGCTAGTCTGGTATACTTCAGCTGCAGCTGCTCACTGCTTGGCTCTATGCTGCTGACTTAAAAGCACGAAGCTGTATTACTTGTACCAGCAACAGTAAGGCGCAGCTCGGCTGCATGTTTGGCATCTCTGCAACTCTTTGGCACAATTGTCAAAATGCCTTAATTTGCTAAAGAGGGCACAGGGAAGTGTAGTTACGCTATATAATGCAAGCGAAAGCTGTGCGTAGTTCATCGTGCTAAGGCTCCTTTATTTTGTGTCAGATGGGTTTAAAGCTGTTTTTTGTCTAACCAGACAGTTGCATTTCAAGGAATAAAAAAAAAACTTTTTACTATGTAATTATATTATAATTACAGAGTAATGCCATTTATGTACTGTGTACATTAGTTGTTAAGACTAGGAAGCTTTATTCCTGTCGTTCCAGAAGGACTCTGTTCAAAATAGGAGTCTAATAAAATAACCTTTGGGGAGCACAGTGGTGGGCGCCACCACCTCTCAGCTCCTAGTATCTTAGATCTGATTGTCACAGCCTGCGGTACTTGATGTGTAGGGTTTTTTAGTTCTCCTTGTTGCTGTGTAGTTTTTCAATTACTGCCCACTTGACATGTCAAGTGGGCAGAAGATTCTAAATTATTTAGTTAGTGGGGGGCATTGAAATTAATCACACTGTAGACAAATGGCAGTAGGGCCTTTTTAACAGTTATCAGCGTTGTCACATTTCTGGTTAGCTCTGCTCAAGCAAAAGAAAACTACTAGCCGTGTGCAGTCTACCCATAAATCACCTTTGAGCAAGTGCTCCGATCTGCTAAATTTAAGGAAATATCAGTGAGCTTCTGTGAGATAGAGCGGGGGCTTCTACTCGTACCCCACTGCATAATTATCAAGATGTATCGAATGCCTATATACAGCAGGCTTGTTCTCTTGACAATCTTGTTTTTATTAATCTCAACTGCCCAAAGAGATCAACCTCCAGTCCTTTCAGAATAGAACCATTTTTGGTTTTCATAGAAACTAATCAGTATGTGACTAAATTATTTTAATTCTTTCACCTAAAGAGACAAGTTGCATCTTGGAAAGACTCAGAATGTGTTATAGCAAGTGCACTTACTGACAATCCAATTACAAAAAAAACCCACTAATGCTAACGTCAAGAAAAAAAACGATTTGACAATTCTACTGAAAACTGAATTATGGCAGAGTATGTCTCTTCTGATGGCCTCCAGGGCTGGAGCCGATTACCCAGGTGAATGTGTGTCCACCTCCTCTTGATTTTATTACTGAATGTCAGTTGTCACAAAGTTGAGACAGAGTCACATACAGGTTTGGGGCAGCCACCCGTACAATTTGTTTCCTGGCTGCAAAGTTGCTTTTTAAAGTATACAGCACTGATGCGCACACAACCGAGTCCAAAACAAGACTGAGGGAATAGGGAAAAGGTGCAGGCTTTTAAAGGGGAAGACAGGAAGTGAGATCATAGGCATCGGGCTCATGTTCTTCAGCCATTGGTTCGAGCCCGGACGTGACATCACAGGGGCCGGAGCCGGCCAGGTTTCTTTCCATAGGCTCGGTCCCGGAAGTGACGTCAAGAGGGCCAGGTGGTATCTCCCGTGAATGGTCTGCAGGTAAGGGAGAAAAAGAGTCAGTGCACTCTGCCACATCCCAGCATGCCTCAGAATTGCCTTTACTCAAGCCCTTTAGCTGCCTCCCATGCGCACGTGTGTGACACAGTGTAACTGATTGTAGTCATACTTGGCTATAAACATAAGCAGGGAGTTTCCAGTGATTGTCCCTTTACTAAATAAAGCCAACTTTACATTTTCATGTACTCTACACAACAGTACCTTAAGAGCAAAAAAAGCTGAAAAATTTCCATCTATATAGAGAAGTGAAAAGCAAAAGAACAAATGGCTCCAAAGAGCCGCACCATACCCTGAAGACCTAGTTGTGTGGTTAAAGTGGCAAGAAATTCTGGGATAATGTTGACTGAAAATGAAAGTGACGCGAACAGAGTGACTGTTATGTAGCTTCGATTCTGAGCTTCCACCGTTAGTCGAAGACCTGCTATCAGCACTCATACACTGTCCTGGAGGCTTCACTTTTCAGAAAAGAACATTGAATTCCTTCATTTGGCACTTTATTTTAATAAGCCGGAGAGCTCTTTATCTCTCGACATCCTTAGTCATTCAGAATGTAGAACCCCCCCAAGTAAACAAAACGTGACTTTCTGTGTCTTTACTTCCAAATGGATTTAGTGGGATTTTTTTACACTGAGAGTAAACAGATTGTTAATTGTAAGAAGTGACAGGTCCGGTGTGATCTTTCAGAAATTATAATGAAATGGGCATGCCAAGGAATAAAGAAATGTGTGTGTGTGTGTGTGTTTATTTGTGAACTAATATGCTGAATTATTTGCATTATGCAAATGTCATGATAATTGTGCTCAGCCTTTCTGAATAAACTGGAATTGTGAACAGTAGTGAGTATTTTGCACTAAGTTCCTCATGTACTTATTTCTTGTTTTGTTTTATATTTGTCATTTTAGCCTAATAAAAGAAGTGTTTACATTTTGTGGGATGTGTTTTTTATTATGTGAAAAGGGAGCAAGTAGCTTTTAAAGAAGTCGTATTTAACTGTTTGATGCATGAGAAGGTGCTGGGAAAATCAAACAATATCAGAAGTGGCAGGCATGGAGGTTTGACGTAAGAAGAAACAAGCAGCATACGTGTATGACATGGCAGAACTTTACAAACTGAGACCACCCTGCATAGTAACTCACAGAAAGTACACTTTGCTTACCAGTTTGTGTCGGACTGTACGTGACACTATACAGTATAAAAGAGAGCACTATATAGCGCCCGACCCGGCACAGAACGACACAGAGGCACTATAAAACACAAGGGCTTTATTTTCTTCTTCACCCGTGGGTGCACGTCTTCCCCGTGACCCACAGGTAATACACAGTCTCAAAAGCACCTCTTTCTCCACCACACAATAACTCACTCTTTCTCTCCCACCACTCCACCACAAGCTTCGTCCTCCTTCCTCCCAACTCTGGCTCCCTGAGTGGTGGTGGCTGGCCCTTTTTATATCCCACCCGGAAGCGGTCCAGGTGCTTGGCCACCTGGTCCTAATTGCCCTTCCGGGTGGGGCTGAAGGTATGACCAGCCAGGCTGCTGACTCCACGCAGCTCCCCCTGGCGGCCATCCGAGCCCCCAACCAGGCTGTGGAGGGCTCCATCTCCCATGGAGCCATGCGCCGGGTTGGGGAATCATTGGCTGCCAGGGAGGCTGCCACCAAGCGTCCCGGGGGAGGTATTGAACAGTCCATGGCTGCTCCCCCGGAACAGATGTAGCAGAGGCGTCCCTGCCGGGCATGGGACCCGGCTGTCCTTTACAACAGAAAGGAAAAAGGGGCCTTCCAGCAAATAGAAAATGAAGACTAGGGAAACGTTATGTTTACGTATTGGACACAACAGGGCTGCTTTGCCATTTTATACAGCCCACCATGGAGTTCAGAACTGATTAGTGCTGATGCCACACAGATCTAATGTCTGGGGTTTGAATCATGTGTGTTCACATTCTACTTGTGCTTATGGATTTTTCTGTAGGTTACTCCCATTTTGTTTCTATTTCCAAAAGAAAAAGTTGGGTTTTACTTAAGCTGATGATTCTAAAATGTGAGTTTGACCAGTATCATGTTCAGGGTTGGTTCCTGCCATGTGTCTGATTCTGCCAGGGCCAATCAAAGGACAGTGAAATTGGACTTAGCAGGTCTCAGAATGTTCTGCTGTATCACATAATCACTTATATTCAGAAGATACTGTGCGGAGCATGAACAAGCAGCCTACAAATCCTAGAGTATGCCCATGACTCCTTTCCAGCACACACACACAGATAACAGAACTAGCAAAATTAAACAAAACGGGCACAGGGACTTCCCACTAATAATAATAATAATAATACATTTTATTTTTATAGCGCCTTTCACATGCTCAAGGCGTTTCACAGAGTCTTAGAAAAAACAGCAGGGTGTATGTAACATTGGATACAAATGTTTTCCTGAATAGAACAATGAAACAGACAACAAAGCATTAAATAGAATAAAGGACAATAAACCAGAGTAAAATACTGAATTCAATACTAAAAGAAAAACCTAACAAATAACTTAATTTGTGATATAACAGACACTCAAATTATCCTGAGCACCTGGACAGAGAGGTAAACTGAAAGAAAGGGCAGAATGTTAAGTTAAGTTAAAAGCCTTCCTAAATAAATGAGTTTTAAGTTGTTTTTTAAAAGAATGAATGGAGTCAGCTGATCTCATTAATTTCTGGATGTCATTCCAAAGTCTGGGTGCTATGGAGCTGAAGGCCATGTCACCCATAGAGCTCAGGTTAGTTTGAGGCACAACAAGATTACCAGAATCAGAGGACCTTAGTAGGCGAACAGGAGCCTAGTGATGGAGAAGGTCACTGATGTAGTCCGGTGCAAGGCCATTTAAAGCTCTGTAGGTTATTAAGAGAATTTTATATGTAATCCTGTAAGACACAGGGAGCCAGTGAAGGCGAAGCAGGATGGGTGTGATGTGCTCACTGTTGCTGGTTCGAGTAAGGACTCTTGCAGCAGAGTTTTGAATCAACTGGAGCTGTGATATAAGATTAGAAGGGGCACCTGCCAGCAGCGAGTTACAATAATCGATGTGGGATGTGATAAAAGCAAGGACAAGTTTCTCAGCATTAGGAAAGGAGAGGAAGGAACGAACACGGGATATGTTATGGAGGTGAAAGTAAGAAAGTTTCTTAATGTGGTTTATGTGGGCGGAATAAGAAAGGGAGGAATCAAAAATGACACCAAGATTCCATGCATCACAAGAAGGTCTGATGAGAACACCGTCAAGAGTGACTGAAAAGGAGCTCATTTTCTTAAGTAGCGCTTTAGTGCCAATTTGCAGGAGTTCTGCTCCATCCAGATTTTAATTTCACTGAGGCAAGTTGTGAGCTGAGAAAACTCTGATGAAGTTGCACATTTGACATTGAAATAGAGTTGAGTATCATCTGCATAAAATGATAACCCAGTCCATAGCTATGAATAATATGGCCAAGGGGAATCATATAAATACAGAAGAGAAGAGGGCTGAGGACAGAGCCCTGAGGAACTCCTTGTGTGACTGGCGCTGAGCTGGATCTACTGTTGCCAAGATTGACAAACTCTTGCCTATCAGTCAGAAAGGACTTGAACCACTGGAGGGCAGTGCCAGAGATACCCAGCATGTTCTCCATTCTGGACAGTAGGATGTCATGTCTGACAGTGTCAAATGCTGCACTGAGGTCTAACAGAATTAATATGCTGGTTTGTCCAGAGTCTGCTGCCATAAGAAAATCATTGGCTACCCGTAGCAGAGCAGTTTCACTGCTGTGCCACACCCTGAAACCAGACTGAAAGGGTTCCATCAAATTATTAGAGGTTAAGTATTTGGTGAGCTGGTAAGCTACAACACGCTCAAGAAGTTTTGACAGAAAAGGTAAGTGGGAAAGATCATCACCATCAAGACCAGATTTTTTTAACATGGGGGTTACAGAAGCCATTTTAAAAGTGGCTGTACATGCAGGTACACATACACTAGACTCACTTGACCGTATTTACTGCTGTTAGAACCAGCACAATGCTCCTTATTGTGCATAGGGGGTACTTTATTATATGTCATCCTGCATTTTCATTTTTATATTGCTTAGAGCACTCTAAAGATTTACAGACCATAAATACAACAGCAGGTCATGTCACTTGCAGAAGTTCTCAGATGATTCTGCACTTATGGGGTTGTACTGATAAAGAAAATGAGACGGAAGAAGAGGAGTCTGCATCTTAACATCAGCAAAACCCAGGAACTGGTCATTGACTTTCACCTGACCAAATAGACTCCATGCCTCGTCACTATTCAGGGAGTGGATGTAGAGGTGGTCCACTCCTACAAGTACTTGGGGGTCCACATCAATGACAGGTTGGACTGGTCTCACAACACAACAGAATTATAGAAGAGGCTTTTTTCTTTGGAGACTGCGTTCCCTTAATGTTAGAAGTGGCATTCTTCACATCTTCTACCGCTCTGTGATGGCCAGGGCAATTTTGTACACTGTGGTGTGCTGGGCTAGTGACGTCACTTCTAGAGAGGCCCACCGAATCAACAAGCTAATTAAAAGGGTAGGTTCAGTTATGGCACACACTCAAGACCCCCGGAGGTAGCAGTAAAGGAGGAACTTAAAACAGAACTGATTGCCATTATAAACAATGCTACACAACCCCTTTCTGACACGCTAAGGCCTTTCAGCCAACAAATTACTCAGCAGAAGTGTGTCAAGAAACACTACTGGGGGTTCTTCATACCAACAACAATATGCCTGCATAATGCCTCACTGTGACTGGGACAGCCAAGTCAGAAGTTTTCTTTTTTCTTAATTCTCTTGCTTTATAGCTATTCTGGTGTGTTCAGACTAAAGTCTGTGTTTATATTTATTTATTTATTTACTTACTTATCTACCTATTTATATATTTATTTGTTTAAAGAGCTTCTATAAAAAGCCAAATTTCACACTGGGGACAAAAAAAGTTCTATTTTGAAGTGTGCCGATTCCGTTTCCCAGCCACACTGGGTGCAAATGAGAAATCAGCCCTGGATGGTCACTCATAGCGGGCCAATTTAGACTCAGGAATAAGCCAACACTGCACATTTTTTGAAAGACAGTGTGATGGATTGCCGGCTTCATATTCCGGCCCTCACCCCCAGGCCGCCAGGAGGAGCTCTCCCAACAGCATGGACGTGCCCCGAATTCCAGCAGGGCCTCATGGACTAAGTAGTTTTTATACACAGCCCTGCTGGATACCTTGGGGACCACTGGGAGTCGCTGTCGGGAGGCCCGTGGACTCTTATGTGCCCTATAACCTGGAAGTACGTCCTGGTCACGTGAACAGGAGAGATGACGTACTTCCAGGTTGAAGAAAAGGACTTCTAACCTGACCCGGAAGGAATAAGGACTTGTGGGTAATGGAACAGGAACACCTCCGGGTCAGGGGGTATAAAAGACTCTGGGAAAGCCCAGTACACTGAGCTGAGCTGGGAGGTCGGGTGGCTAAGTGTCTGGGCGAGGAGGAGAGAGTATTATAGTGAGTATATTGTTTATATGAGTAGTGTGGAGTGGAGGGTGCTTTGTGCACGTGATTATTGTACAATAAAGAAGAATTGTACTTTTACCTTGTGTTTGGAGTGGTACCTGAGGGTTCAAGAGGTGGACACACGCCTCTACTGCTACAACAGCCAGAAGAATTCTCAGGCTCCATGCAGACAGTGACATTTAAACCCAAGCGTCCAGAGCTATGAGACAGCATTGCTAACCACCGCACCACCACACTGCACTGCACAGAACTAGGTGTAGGTCAAATCGTCGTATGTAAGTCTTGAACTTGAACCTAAAAGATGCTGATTGTGTAAGTGGACAAAGATTAGCTCCGGCCTACTAAAATATGTGAGCTGCATATTTCTATCACTTGTTTGTTTGTTTGTATGTTTCCTGTTACAAAATAAGTCAATGTAGGTGGTGAAAAGTGCAGAATCAAATACCTTGTATCACTGACTGTTGGATATGAAGGGACTTGCTCTGGTACACATTAACTAAGATAGAATGAATCTCCAAAGTTATCTAGTGTTAAAAGTTCAGTCGTGCCAAAATACTTAACTTTCCTACTTTTGGTATCCATATTGATTTGGTTGTAATTTAAGAAACACACTTTGTAAACCACAAATGTAGAAATGTGTAGTCCACAGCTAATCTTTCAGATTCAAAGCTGTTTGACCACCCCCTGTAACATATAGTAATGACTACTGGTGGGTTCAGCATTCTGTAGGCCAAGGGTGAAAAGCTCAGATCCTGAAGGATGCAGTAGTAGCAGGTTTCATTCCAGCCACTTTTGTAATTAGTAACCAATTACTGCCGGTAAAGGGAAAAACACCAATGCCTGGCAGTAATCCTTTACAATGCGGGTGTGGGGAGTCTGATTATGGCTTAAGGTCCATGGGGGGGGTTCAGCAAGCCTGCCAGGCTGGAGCGCTGTAGACCAAAACATTTGGACCGTCAAATGCAATAAATGGTGGAGTTCAGTTTAGCCAATCAAATTGATGGATGTGTCCAGAGTTGTGCTACTGATAGTTTCAGGGAGCCAAACCTTACAAGAGAGCTGCAGCAAGGGGTACTTGGGAGTTGTTGGTTGATGAATGTGTGCAGGGCCCTAGGCTATTCCACTTATGAGGCCCTTTCACCTTCCAATTTTAAGTTTGTAAATTACATGAGAGATAATAAAATACATCATTACTGTGATATATATCAATATGTTAAATGAAACATGTTGTGATTGGTACTAACCTTTATAAAAAATGTGGCACGGATAATAAATAAAAAAAAGTCGAGAACACTTATTTGGACATTTATTCTCAGCACCATATATAGTACTTGTAACAATAACTAATCAAACATAACACACAACATTTACAAAGAAACAAAATTCAAATAATGAAAATCTTTGACTACGAAAATAAAATACGCAATAAAAATGGTCATATTTTCTTTTTCTTGCGTTTGCAAGCGCCACTTTCAAATCTTTTACTCATTCTTAGATTAGAATCTAGAACAAAATATTTGAGTTATTAATTATTGTGCATAAATAAAAGTTAATTATTTATTATTAATACAAAAAATAACATTTTACGTATTTGAACTGTGGTAAGTTTTCTTTTGTTTATCGAAATTTTCGATAAACAATTCATTTTCGAATAATAAATTGAAGTAAAACAAAAACTCATTTCTGTGAATAGCGCGTCTCTTATAATAGTCATTGTTTATAAAATAATAAATGTTAATTTCATAATTTCTGAATTTCAAACACTAATCAATTTAAAAAATATTTCCAAAATATCTTTAATTCAATAATGAAACTAAATTATCATTTTTCAATCAAGATTGTATGGAACTGTTATTTTGTCTCATTGAAAAAAATAGCAATTATGAATAATGAATTATATATATATATAATCATGAAAATATAAAATAAAGCACGTAATATACATTTTAAACTATACAAATTAAAACATATGTTAAGAACTTACCTAGAATTCCACGAAATGAAGATATTGTCACAAAAAATTTTTCAATAGTCTATAAACACTTCACTAAAGTATTGAACCTACTGAACTCAAAAGGCGAGAATCAAATGATCGTGTATGCAATCCTAAAATAAGAATCTTTTCTAATAACATTAACACGTGTTTCATATTATCGAAGTAACACGAATATAACCGAACGTCGGGATATCAATAGGTCTGTTCGTTTGTCTGTTCCAATCTGCACCAATCTGCACTTTATTTATGCAAGAACAAACCAGAGCTTAGTAGCATAAGGCACGTCAATATTTGCCATAGCAATCAGTGAACGTATGAACTATACTTTGGTGCAATCTAGTATATACAAACGAACAGACCCAATGAGCCGAACTCGTTCATCTTAACCAATACATTTTTATGTTTGTTTATTAGTCATATGCGTAGAATTTCTCCTTATTTTCGGTTCAGTGTTTTAGTGTTCACTGTTTTTAGAATAGTGTAATTTTAATTTTGCTAACAATTTGAATGTAGGCCCCTCTTGATCTTGAGGCCCTTAGCTGAAGCCTAGTTAGCCTATAGCAAAATCCGGCCCTGAATGTGTGGGTAACATGCAGTCAGTGGATCAAGTCACAGAACAATGAATCAGGACAGCAGTCAGCTGGAAGGTGAGTGGCACGGGAACCTGTGTGAGTGGCGACGCTGGCTGCGAGAGGTACAACTCAAGCTTATCTGAGAGCAGGATCTCTTTACAGCCTACTCCGAAGTCACAACACTGGAGCAATCACAGTGCCATCAGCAGATGTGCTTTAGCACTGCAAATTGAAGCAAGTTGCAAGAGAAAAAACAAAACACACCAGGGCCGTGATGCCAGCAATAGACAAGGCACATAAATGGATATAGATTGATGATTACATTTTCTGTCATCAGATTAGATGGCCCAGCCAGTTGACTGCCTAGGAGGATGTGAGCGGCCAGTTGACCGAGGTCTCCAGGCTTGTAATTGTGTCTGACTTTGTCTTTGACTTTTTTTGTTATAAGTGACTATGGACCCTCCAGAGGTTTACTTTCTCCATTGAGAACGCTGACTAGAGTTTTTGTTTTTCTCCTCCATTGTCAAATGGACAAAGTTCAAGAATTAATTAATGAACAGATAGTGCTGGTCTCCATTTATATTAATCGGTTTTAAACTATTTTGTTTTGCTATCCTTTTAAGGAAATGTATGTTTTATGTGTATTCATTAGTAATTTGTAAACATTGCATTTGAATTTTTTCATGAGGTCTTGTCACTGCGCTCTGCTCCTGAACTCCATGAAGAGCACTACACAAAACAAATAGTCCCTTAACAGTGAGCGTTATACATAGCAGACAATAATGCAGCCTAAGAGCCATTTTTAACCCACTACCTGGAGCCAGAGATTTCCTTCCTAAAGAATAGTAAGTGGGCCACTACAATATTTGCTTTCATTTCAACTGCCTTTTTAATTGTCTCTTTCTTCTGTAACCAGCAGCCAAAAAATAAGGAGATACAAAGCGATCCAAAAGATAAGCAAACTAACTTTGAACAACTTTGCAACTAAGTGTCCATCACACAACATCTGTCACAAGAAAATATTTAAACGGAAATAAAAAAGTAATGATCTGAGAAATAATGATCTGCTCTGTTCCAAAAAACATTTTGGTGGTGTCCTTGAAGAAAAAGCAAAGCAACATTGCTGCAGACGTGTGCTGTGGTGCCATGAGGGCACTAAGAACACATCGAATGAAGTGCATTTCATTGACAGCTGAACAGGAAACTGGCTGGAGTGAAAATGGCGACCGTCCAGAAGAGTTTGAAAGCCTGGAGTTAAATTGTTTTTTTTTTTTGTTTTTTTTTTTGGCTTATTTGCATCTCATTATTGTTTGGCTACTGGTTAAGGAAACAATAAAACAATTGTAACTTAAAAGGCAGGTCAGTGAAAATGATGGGAAGAATAGCCTGTAACAGCAGTAACAGAGCACTAATTAGAAAACTGGCTGAAACAAAAACTGCAGCCAGTCCAACTGACACTTCTGCTGTAAGCCTTTAAAAATACTAAATTCAACACACAATCTTCTTCTTCTTCCACTTCTATGTGGGCTCGATGTGCTTGTTCAGCCTCATCCAAACAGCTTTGTCCTGCACCTCTTCACCAGTCAGACCCTTTTCTTTCAGATCTTCTTTTATTTTATCCATCCACCTCCTCTTTGGCCTCCCTCGCTTTCTCTTCCCCTGTAATTTCATTCCCAGCACAGTTTTGCCTCGGTATTCACCGATTCTCCTCATTACATGTCTATATCACTTCACCCCAACTTTTTTAGATATCTCTCCCACTTTTGCTGTACCTCTGATTGTCTCATTTCTTATTCTATCCTTTTTTATAACTCCACACATCCATCTCAACATTCTCATTTCTGCCACTTCTAACTTCTTCTCCTGCACTCCCTTTACTGCCCACGTCTCAGTTCCATACATCATTGCTGGTCTTACTACTGTCTTAAAAACCTTACTGTTAACCTTTGCCTTAATTCTTCAATCACACAACACTCCTGATACCTTCTTCCAATTGTTCCGTCCACACTGCGCTCTGTGAGTTATCTCTGCTTCTAGTTTTTCATCTCAGGCTACTACTGATCCTAGATATTTAAACTTATCCACTCTTTTCAATAGCTCTCTCTGCAGGCTAACTTCTGAATCCTGGTCATTATTAAACTGTATTGTTTTCTTCCTATTTATCTTCCATCCTGTATCTCCCAAAGTCCTTCTCCATATTCCAAATTCCTCTCCATTTCCTTTTTTCTGGTTCTACATAACACAATGTCATCAGCAAAAAGTGTGCACCAGGGGGATTTGTCTTTTATGCCATAACTCAACACATCCATAACCAAATCAAAGAGGTAAGAGCTTAAAGAAGGTCCCTGGTGTAGACCTCCTCTAACTGGGATCTTGTCTGTTACCCTGACACAGCTTTTAACGCGAGTCTTCACTCCCTCATACATATCCCGGCCAATCCTCACATACATTTCTGGTCCTCCTTTCTCTGTCATGCACCTCCAGACCTCTTGACAAGGCACTGTGTTATAAGCCTTCTCCAAATCAATAAACACCATATACAATCTTTTCTGTTTTTCTCAGTGCTTCTCTATGAGCTTTCTCTATGCAAAGACTGCATCAGTTGTTCCTCTCCCTGGCATAAAACCAAACTGCTCCTCTATGGTGGTCTCTTCCCTAAGCCTTCTCTCTATAAACCTTTCCCAAATTTTCATTGCATGTGACATCAATTTTATCTTTCTCTAGATTCCACAATCCTGAATATCTCCCTTCTCCTTATAAATGGGTACAATCACACTGTTCTTCCACTTCTCTGGTATTCTCTCCTGTTCATAGACCATCTGCATTAGATCCCACAACACATCTACTCCCTCTTCTCCAGGACTCTTCCACACATCCGTTCTGTTGCCTTTAAATTTGTTAGTCTTTTCAATGTCTCCTTTACTTCCTCCCTCCTTATTCTTGGCACTAGCCCTTCATTTGGGGCTCCATCCCAAAATACTACTCTTGGATTCTCTTCATTCAACAGTTTTCCATATTTCCTCTTCCATCTATTCTAGACCCTATCATGCTCATTTAAGACCACACCTTGCTCATCTGCTTTATCTGACTAATGTCCTTTCCAGTCTTGTTCCTAGTCCTCACTATTCTAATTCTTTTCTTAAAGTTGTTACTTCTCCCCGTCTTGTCTCCAATTTTTCAAACACTTCTTCCAAAGCTTGTGCCATGGCTCCTGCCATTACTTGGCTTTCCTCCTTCCCTAATTGGCACCTTTAGTCCTTGGCCTCCTTCTTAGCCTTTATCACATCCTGCACCTCTGTGTTCCACCACCATGTCTCTTTGTCTCTGTTTGGGCTCCTTCCTGTCATCCTACCCAACACCTCTTCAGCTACTCTTAGTAAGACTTTGCTATTCTTCTCCCACCATTCCTCCATGTTCTCAAATGACTGCACTTCATTTAAAACATTCTTCCTAAATGTGTTCTTAAGCCCTTCCTCTTTTAATCTCCACTACTTTATCCTTGGTGCTGCTTGCTCTGCTTTTATTCTGCTGTTGATTCTGATCTGTTGAGCTATTAGAATTATGAGTCAACTCCCACCCCAGACAAAATCAAATATTTACTAAAGGAGCAGCAAGAAAGAAATAAGCACGATTTGAGTCTGAGGGGGGCATTTCTGATATACACAACAGATCAGAGGCTTTAAGTGAGAAAACTGCAAAAAGTATGAGAGCTCAGCAAACGAAATGCATACAATATGTGTAAATATTCTACAGGTTTTACCGCGTATGTATTTTTTAAAAGGGTGACTAGCTGTAAAGATCTGAAATCCAGGGCAACCTAAAAGAGATCAAATTAATTAAATCCAACCTAAACCCTGAAATCTCAAAAACCATAGTTAAATCACTTAATCTGAATTGAGGGCAGCAGACATCCCAAACTAAAATTCTTTAATAAACCAATTAAATAATAAAGGGAACAGAAGACAAAGAAAAAAGACACAGAAGAAAATGAACAGAAAAGTACCAGATCTTTGAAGGTTAAGTGAGGACTCGGAAGATGTAATTATTACACATGCAAGTGTCCTTTGAGGTGGACCGGCACTTGTCAGGAGCTGGACCTTGCTCTGCACTTTGCGTCTCTGCGCTTTACTGACTGGATTCACAAAATGGGCTGATGGATTAACATTTCAAATTAAGTGGGTTAAATTAGTAACATTTACTGTATATATGTCAAAGAAAATAACAGAAGCTTTTTACAAGTCTACAACGTGTATGTAGACAGCATTGGCAATCTCCTATGTTCCCTCGGCTATTGTACAAGGACAAAGAGGTTGGTCCTCTGTTCCATATCTACAAAAGAACCTTCATTGCTCCTCCTGGATCTGAGGTTCAACTACCAGACAAAGTCTCTGTTACAGCCTCCTGCATAGGCTTTTTCCGGGAGGCTGAGGAGTGTGATCCACTGAAACATGTCCTCTTGTCCCCCTTTTTAAAAATGTGGACTATCACTCCAGACTGCCAGTCCCAAAGCAGCTACCATCTGCAAGATGAAGAGTGTGGGTCAGATGCAATGCCAGATGGCAGGCAAAAGAGGGATGCAACCAAGCCTACTAGATCTTGGAAATGGCTCTTGAAGAAATGAAATTTGAAGCCAAATAAAACCTTTTTTTCCAAAATTCAGGCAAATGGAAATAGTGGGTGTAACTGAGACATAATTACACTGGCAACAGTCCCGGGTTGAAATTGGCCTTTTTATTAAACAGAAAATACATCTGTCACACACTGTTACAGTGTACTTTTCCTTTCTTTTTCTTGTTTTCTTTTTTTTAAATTTTCCTTTTCCTTCACTCCTTCCCAGTGAGCTTTGTCTCTCCTCCACACCCAACTCTGATTCTCTGGGCAAAGCGACGAGCTCCCCTTTAAAACATCCCCAGGAGTTCTTACTGTGCCCAAACCATTGTCTCCAGGAAGAAATGTTGGTTCAGGCGGAACTACCCTGGAACAGGGGATTCATCTCCTGACAGTTACTTCTGGTGGCCCCCACAGAACCCAACAGGGAAACCTGATGGAACCACAATTCTCATGCTGCCCCATAGGGGTCCAAATAGGAGCTCATCGCCAGGAATACTGCTACCCAATGTATAGGGAGATGACCTGAGCCTGAGAGGCAGTCTCCCACTGTCCCTTATTTGTTCTGACCTCCTGACCAGGAAACGAACCACTAACCATCCCAGTCAGGAGGCTTCACCATCTAAGTAGTCCATCCACTATGCAGGCTTCTCAGCTCAGTAAGGAATTTACATCCATTGCTACTGGGATGCCAGTCCAGAGTACCAGTTGCCACAGTGCCCTTTCATGCCCACCTCTTGGCCAGGACAGAGTCACACCTCCCTTCCTGACCATCCATTATACTGGTCTCCTGGCCAGGTAGTGGAGCAGGGTCCATCTCAGCTGAGATGCCAGTTTCTCCATGACAACTTATAGAAGCAAAAAAGTTAAACCGTGGTCACAGATTAGTCAGTGTGGTAGCATATTGGTTAGAGCTGCTGCCTCACCAGAGTCAAATCCTGTGGAAGTTTCGTGTTCTGCCTCTGTTTAATTTTTTTTCCCCTGAGAACTTTGGTTTTCCACCATCACACCAGAAACTCAAGCAGGTTAGGTTAATTTGTGACTCCACATTGTCTCCATTCCCACACTTTAAATAATCCGTAATTTCCTGAATTGAAAAGGCGAGTTCAAAAAAATGAAGGGATGGATGAATGTAGTCATTAAAAATTACAAAAGCTATGTCAGACAGGACTTTTTTTATCCAGGTAATACTCTGGGGACAAAATTCAAACAAAAATGTTTTTTTTTTGTTTTTTAAAAATCTTCTGCATCATTCTTCAAGTGTTCTTTATACTTCCAAAAGAAGTCTGCATGTACACTATGTGAACTAATGATGCTAAATTGGGCCTAATGTGTGACGGTGGCTGTGTGTGTGAATGTGGCCTGTGATTACCTGGCACGTCATCTAAGCTTGGCTCCCTCCATACACCTGGTGCTGCTGGGACAGGGAGTAGCCTTAAACTTCTACATTCCATCCCAGTAATCACACCCTCACTCACTTACTCATTCATACAAACCAGCCATCTTTAGATTCTCCAGTCTGAATACATGGCGTTCTGCTATTGGAGGAAACTTTGCCTTTTACAACAGAAGGAGAAGCCTTGTCTCACATGGAACAAACCCACACCCCAGCTGTTTGTGTCTTTGGGCAGAGAAACTTGAAAAACCAGTCCAACCGGGAACACAACCATGAAAAAGTGGAATTTAGTGAGAATGCGGTAACAACCAATAGTTTCAGACTCTCATAAACCCTGACACAAGAATTTCTGTGCAACTACAGAACAATGTAACGTCCCTTTTGATGGCGGATTTTAAAGAACTCATCAGAGTTTGTCAGCCAGGCCAATTTTTTGTTTAGTGAACCAAATAAAGAGGGTGGGCACATTCTTTGTCACACATTGCGAAAGGAGCCTCAATTTATGTAAAGGATGCATTTTTATGACTTTCTAGCTCAATGCCTACACTTTCTACACATGTTGAGATTTTATTCCATTTATTTTGATAGCTTTAATACGTAACATTTTCAATATGTTTGAAGCATTTCCCACGTGAACACACTTTAACACGGTGTGATCATGCAGACTAGACATGGTTGGTGATTTGGTTCGGAATTTGCTGACATACAGCAACAGCAAATACTCCATCACTTGAATACGTGAAACTGAATGCACTAGCAGTGGGGAAAAATCAAATGCAGTATTGTGTTGCAGTATTTTTCACCTAACTCTATCTTCCATATAGGAAAGATGGTTATCTGGGCAAATAGTTTTCCATTTTTTATGTATTTTAGAACACAAATAACAAAAGATTTACTTATAAACTGCCTTAGTTCTATCTTGTAAGAATGGAAATAGCTTGCTAATAACTATGCCATACTTCTGCAAGAGCAGTGATGGTAAATTATTTAGCATGCTAAAGAGTTTCCAGTGCAAAATGCTCTGCCCACATTGAGTTTAATTTGTTTTTTGCAATGTTACAGAGAATAGTAAGCTGAAATTTCCATCCATCCATCCATTATCCATCCCGCTATATCTTAACGGGGGTCTGCTGGAGCCAATCCCAGCCAACACAGGGCGCAAGGCAGGAAACAAACCCCAGGTAGGGCGCAGCCCACCGCAGGGCACTCAGACACACGAAACACATACACACACTAGGGACAATTTAGAATCGCCAATGCACCTAACCTGCATGTCTTTGGACTGTGGGAGGAAACAGAAGTACCTGGAGAAAACCCATGCAGACACAGGGAGAACATGCAAATTCCACGCAGGGAGGACCTGGGAAGGGAATTGCGAGGCAGCAGCGCTACCCACTGTGCCACCGTGCCGTCTATAAGCTGAAATTTGCAATATGAACATCAAGTTTTTTGGATCACTGCAAACTAGGACCATCTCACTCATATTCAAATAGCCCCCTCATTTCCAATGTTGTGTGTATATTGTAAGACAATGAGACAGAAATGATGAAGAGTTCGGGTACCAGCCTGTCACCCTATAACTGGATTACAAAAATAAGGAAAAACATGCAATAATTGTAGAGACATCTTTACAAATGCAAGTTCACAACAGGACTGACAAAAAATGGCGGACCTTTCGGTTTTGAGTCCATCCATCAGGAAGAGGCGGGTCCAGGTGGACAGACACTGGAAGTGATGTCATAAGTGTGATAGCCATCAGTCATCCAGTCTGCAAAGGGAGGAAGAGAAAAAGGCATTAGGACACCACGCTAACCTCTGGAGCAGCAGTAGAATTACAGTCACTAGAGTCTTTCAGCTGTCCTCTATGCGCATGTGTGTGACAATATATTGTAAAGTCTGTTACAGTATAAATATTCAAAAATATCATGAATGACTCAAGTCAGGGACGTATTACAGCATGCAACAATATAGGACTTTCAGATTGATATCTTGTCTTCATGTGTTACTTTAAAGAACACGCTGTTTGTAATTTTGCTTGGATGGTTTTGTCTAATGAGGTAAAGAAACATTTAATTTTTGAAATAGAGGAAAAAACCTCATTTGACAAAAAATGGCTGATTTATACTAAAAGGATAAATTTAGTATTTTTAAAGTTGTTATTTCTTCTCATTGTTTTGCATTTTTCTTTTTTCCCATTTTAAAACAACATGGATATGCTGTTATGCACTATGTGTGCAATCACAATACTTGACAACACCATTGGCTTAAAAAATGAATGTTGTAAGAACTTTGTTATTACCTTTGGACACCGGGTCCATCACCTCCATTTTAAAATGCTAGAACAAGCTAGTTGTTTTTTTAAATTATTTTAGGACACAGTTTTATGAGGCAATCATGATTGTAAAGAAATACGTTCAACTTGAAAAATAACAAATTTATCCTTTAATGTGGAGATGAACTTTGTATTCACTTGCACAAATCAATGTGAACGCAGAAAAGTATAAAAGTGTTACCTGTTACACATTAAGATTATAGGAATTTTGTGGAGCAGAAACGACAGCTGAAATTACTCTTAAATTCATCCAAGACATGTAACTTTCACAGGTTTTCTAAGGGCACTTTATCCAACCCTACACTTTCCAAAGTTCACCTCACTGTGAAGTGCAAATCTGTTCTGAGGTTGAAGTAAACTCTATAAAGAAAAGAAAACATATCATTTAAAGTCCTAAAAACTTTCTCCAAATGGTTAAATACCATGGAACTTATATTAGTATCTGTAATCAAAGAGTGTGGTATACAGGATTACTGCAAACTAGGACCATTTCATTCATATTCAAATCATCTACTGTCACTGGGGACATCTTCAGGGCACTATAGAGCTAAGCAGTTCCACCCCAGGATGAGAGGGGGCACTGATGCTAACAGCATTTTCTCTTTACCCCATAGCACCAAAAAGTCATTTTAACAATGCCTAGCACAGCCCACAACAACCTGGGGAGGCCTCGCCCCTTCCAACACCGACTCCATAAAATTGAGCAGCTTCTGGAAGGTGGCACCTTAGACTGAGGGGACGCTTGAGACGGACAGAGCTCTGACATATCTTTATTCTTCAGTAAGGCTGTATGAAGAGACTTTGTTTTTGTTTACATGTTTCTGGGCCAAACAACTGTCTTTTTCATTTAAAGTAAAAGAGGCGACTCAGTTGAAGTGTATATTGTAAATTGCATTCACTTAAGAAATAAGATTTGTAGTCGTTAACATTGTTTTTGTTTCTTGGTCTTTTTCATTTCTTTGTCATTTTTTGTCTCCACACTTTTGTTTCCCTTTGTATATGTCTTTCGTATTAGCTCTAAATGTAGCCCAGTCCCTTTCCCCATACTCATGTGTTTCCTAAGACTAATGTAAGGCACCAGCTGACTTCTTGCTGTGTTCTACCTTTGCCTGTCTGTTTGACTTTCCTGGATTTTTGAATTTTACTCTTCTTTTGTATTTCTTTTGCTATTTTTGTTATTCAGTACTTTGGTTTTCTTTTGAATATTTTTGTATTTAGGTTATTCTATTTTTGGAAATGTTTGATATTTTGAATATCTGCCAGGTTCTTTGGTTTGTTTTTTGTATTTTCTTTATCTAATTTAATAAATAAATTCAATTAATTAAACAACAAAATGCGTTTGTCTGGGTCAGGGATTTGATGGTTTGCCCCCTACCCCTAGGCATTGCTTTTTATGGCTGATCATAACAGTTTAGTCAGGGGAAACAGATCTAGATAGTTTAAAGAGCATTTTATTTGACTCTCTGTCGACTTTAATTGGGTTTCTGATGATCGGTACATTTGACTTCTTCCTGGTATTCTGACTATTTGGCCTTTCCCAGACCTTGTCCAGGCTCTGTTGTGTCCTTTAGCACCTTTCATAGTGTTAAGAAAAGCTAAAAGCCACTTTGAAGAAGACTTTAGTGCTAGGACGTTTATCTGTTTCATTCACTATGACTTTGGTATGTGTTTTAGATAGTCAGCTCATGTTGTCCTGCGCCCTGTTAAAAGACTCCTGCCTGCATCTTTGACTTTTTCATCTGATCCATTTTGTGCCATCTGCTGATGCCACTGCCTCCTTCAATCTTCCTAACAGTTGTGTGATTTCAATTTTACATCACTTCAGATATTTTGAGGAATTGAGCTGCAGTTCCAAAAATTACAAAATATAAGAATTCATAATGGTATTCATGACAAACGCATAATTATAAAGATTAGATTTTGGTGCTGCTGGATGTTCTCATACATTCACACTCTCTTAGGTCTTCAGACTTATATCTTCTGAGGTGGGAAAATATTTGGTGGCAGACCAAGGGCAGAGTCAAGCAGTATGTCTGGGTTCTTCCTCCAGGTAAGCAATGTTGTTATTAATGCAGAAATGAACAGAGTTATTACCTTCTTGGTGTGAGGATACACTTGTCCTGTACAGTGTTTCATTTTTTTTTTGTTCGCACACTTGACAATATCTACAAGGTTTCAGGCCTTAAATTACCATATTGTATTCTTTCATTTTAGGTGTTAAGCATACACATACAAGTACACCTGCATAAAGACAAAAAATAAGAAGGGCTCAGTGTAATGTAAGATGTTTTTCCTGTGGTTGATAGATGAATTTACTGTCTGCTTCTCCTTATATTGTAGTCACTTATGATGCCTTTTTTAGTACTTCACTTTGATGCCCTTTGTCAGATTCTTTTCACAAGTATGTGTCGATTATTGGCATCAACCATTTAACTATAATGTCACCACTGTGTTTTGAGAAGTGTAAGGTTACCTAGTCTAAAATAGGAGTCCTGTTATACTTGGGATCTGCTCAACACTGACTTTCAGCTGTTCACATACTGTATATGTAGATAGTATTGGGTTTGGGTTGATTTTCATCCAATGTGCTTTTTCTCTTTGTTATGATTATTTTTTTGTGTATGGATACTATTCTGAATAGTGTTTTGGAGTCATTGTGTTGCACTGCTGCCTGTACCTCAATAGACTTGTCTTCCAACTGTTACCTTTTGGCTCTTCTGCAACACTTTTACATTCGATTAGTTTTTCTGAGTATTTTGTTTTTCTACACCACACATCAAAAACATTCATTAAAGCAAATGGTTTCAGCACAAGATCTTAAAATTGAATAAACTCCAAGAAACTATAAGATAACGATAACAAATTAAATGGACTGCAAAGAACTGGTTACATAGAACAACTATGGTTAATACTCAAGAACAACATTGTAGACAGTGCAGGGGCAGCAACAGGATGGAAACAAGGGTCGCACAAAGAATGATGGATAACAAATCCACTTGGGATCTGATAGATACCAGAAAGGAAGAAAAAATCAGAAGTGAGGAAGATGAAGAAAAACAAAATGCTGAACTAGTCTACCTTTACTACTTACATTAAGTAGTGACCTCCATATTCAGAAGGAGTTATTTCATTTTTCCTCTTGTCAAGCACACGATGCTATTTCCACAAAGAGGATACGGAGGTCGCTGAACAGTCTGTTGGGTATTTAATATGTCAGAATAAACTAAGCCTGTATGACAGTGATAGAGGTTACAAACTTCATAAAACCCCAATAAAAGAAAACAATTTAGCAAAGGAGCACACGTTCTGCAATTTTATGAATTCCTGGTTTGTATGAAGTTGAAGGATGGCATTAGTAAACCTACACAATTGACTGATGGCGCTGACCCAACTGGCAAAGGCACATTTCTGTTTAACTAAGACAAAGGCTCCTTTTGAAGCTGTTTAAAGAGTGCAGTTCTTCAGACCATTTTTGACAGTCCGATCTCAAAATCCTCTCAGACTGCATAATTGTTTTCTTGATGAATCACTGCAAAGCTCGCCAGACAAGCAGAGACACTCAGCTTTCCATGAGTCTTCAAAAATTGACTGCAGCATTCGAAAGCATTATATTAAGGAAAACGTTAACAACCAATTACTACTGCTTTTGCACCAACGACCTATCTGGAAATTTTGACATAAGGAACCTAACAAAGATCTGACCTTCATTAGGACAAAGTTACCAAGAACTGCTCCCTATTGTAGCTTTTCTCTTGTGTTCAGTGCATGTTTTTGTAGCAATTTTAATAAATTCAGTAAGGTAAGTCTACAGCATTATAATTTAAAATTAGCATTTTAGGACTCTATAAAAATGTAACTATAAGTCATTTAAGGCAAAGTGAACACTGAAAGAAATGGAGTAGTGTCACATTTCCTAGTTTGTCAGGATCCTTTCGGATTAAACATGGGATGAAAAGTCAAGCATTACATCAAACTTTATTATGCAGTGTCACACACATGCGAGTAGGAGGCAGCTAAAGGGCCTGAGTAATTGTAATAAAACATCCGACCAGGGGGCGGCAGAATGTGCTGACTGTCTTTCTCAGCTCCCTACAGACCTTTCCTGGGAAATCCTGCAAGGTTCCGACGCCTCAGAAGACATCACTTCCGGTGCCAACCCCTTTGCTGACATCACTTCCGGACCAGAAGACATCACTTCCGGTGTTGGGCCCTTCGCTGACGTCACTTCCGGACCACAAGACATCGATTCCGGTGCAGGCCCTTTCTCTGACGTCACTTGCGGACCAGATGACATCACCTCCGGTGCCAGCCCCTTCGCTGATGTCACATCCGGACCAGAAGACATCACTTCCGAATCCGGCCCTTTTGATGACGTCACTTCCTTTATGGGACTTTAAAACCTCCATCTTTGTCTTCTATAGTCAATTCTGTTTTGGACTCTGTTCTATGCACATCGTACTTCTATAAAACTACACTTTTGCAGCCAGGAAAACAAAATATGGGTGGCTGTCCCAAATCTTTATGATGTCTAATCTTTATCACAGCAGAAATGAACATTTTAACTTTCCTAAGTCTTTAATGCCAAGGAGAATGTTCTCTTCACAATATTTGAAACCTGGAGACAACAAATCCTTAACAATGAATAAATGTGAAAATCCATCCATCCATCCATTAGCCAACCTGCAATATCCTAACTACAGGGTCACGGGGGTCTGCTGGAGCCAATCCCAGCCAACACAGGGTGCAAGGCAGGAAACAAACCCCGGGCAGGGTGCCAGCCCACCGCAGTAAATGTGAAAATCAAATGGTATTAATAAACCATAAAGAAGGAACTATGGTAATGTGTTCTTTTGCACTATTTTTCTTGTGTAAATTCAGCAAGAGCAGCAGCAGATCAGCTATTTAAAAAAATGATTTGAAATGTATTCATCAATATAAAACATGAGCATGGTTTAGTTTATTAAACCTCATGGTATAGGCATTATATGATTCTATAAATGAGTTGTAATGTATTACACCATGATAGGAAAGGCAAAAGCAACAGGAAATACTGTACTTCAAAAGAAGCAGCATTTAAACACTTCAGAAAAATTAAACTAAGATATGACACAGTTGATAAAAAACACAAATATACGGGACATGAAGAAGGTAAAATGTTTCACACTCTTTTTGAGGAACCATGGATAGCTGAGTAGAAAATTTTATAAGAGCTGGCAATTAAAGATCGGCGAATTATATGTAATTACAGACAGAATCTTTACACATTTTAGAGACAAGAAGTAAAGTTCCACAGAATATGCATTGTAATATTTTTATTTGTAGGATACACTGGAAGAGCTGATGTGTTTGGATTTATGATGCCTTTTCAAAAGGGATAAGAAGTGACTTACTATTATTCATCTCCCATGGCTTATTTTTCCTACCACAATTTAAACTTTTTTCTTTTATGTAAGGAATTCCTCCTTTTATTCTTGCCAAGGTACCAGCCCACTTACTATTACAAACCAACTAAGTCTAGGGGGCTAGACCTCAGCTATGTACACATACATGAGCCACACAACCTCTCTTGTCTTATTTCTTTATTTGTATTGTTATGCACTATAATATTTGAAATCTAAATAATATTACAAGGTAAATGCACTGGAAGCATGCATTGTTGTTTATACTTTCATTCAAACTTTTCTATACTTCTATTGGACAGACGGTAATTAATTTATAAAATTCTTTACCACATGTATTCTGTTTATCAGAAAGTAAATCTAGTGCTGATATTTTTAATTGGCAGCCTGGCATTCTTATTTGTGTAATGAACAGGGCTGAATCTAGAATTCATGATAATAACCATGATCGTTTTTATTTCAATGCTAATCACATCACCAGACACTCTAATGCACTTTGTTTGGATAAGAAACAATAGAAAAATTAAAGTAAGATGTCCATGGAAAAGAATATGAAAAGATAAAAATGGCAAATAGTATTAACCCTTCAAACATATTTAATTAGTATGCATAGCATTCAAATAAATCAGAATTTAATGGCAAAGGCAACTATATAGTTAACATCAGGACTGATCATTATTAAAGTTTATTATTTAAGTTCATATTTTAAAAACAAAATCACACCTGCATGGGTTACCTGGGAGAAGGCATCTAATGTTTGAAAACCCCCACGTAACATCACTGATAATGTGCCCAAGTGCATCATTGGATGTATCAGAAACTATACATTAGAATTCTCAGCCATATTAGTTCAGTCTAACATCCATTGATCCATTTTCATACTTTCTTAATACCCTGTCACTCATGCCCACCAGGCTGTCACCTTCCAGGCTCACCTAAGGTATCTGGTACCACCCGGGGACGAGAAGGGGTGTTGTTGCTAACAGTCTTGTCTTCTTTTTCCCCTCACACCGCCTCTCCTGGTATAAAATAAAGATGCTCACGAAAGATGGTATCACATTTCGGTCATGACCACAATAGCAAGTATATTGAGAAACAAAGAAAGTGTGACTGAAGACTGCACTAACTAAAGGGAATTGTCCCTTACAGAGAGCACCTGCGACCACATCATTTTTGTTATTATCTTGATTTTTTGTTGGAAATAAGCAAGGTTTTGCCAATTGGTACCCCAGGCATTTGGCTTTTGCTCCACCTCGTCATTTGCCCCGCTATAATTCTTACAAGGAGGAATATTTCAGACAAAATAAAATAAATGAATGCACAAATAAAAAAATTTAACAATTTATAAATAAAAGCATAATGATATGAGAGAATAAATAATTAAATGCAGTGTGAGATGTTTTGGTTGCTTATTTCTTTAAGTATTTATTTAATTATTTGTTCATTTATTTATTTTAGTTACTCCACACCAAATATGAAATACATCTTGAAAAGAAAACTTTTTTTTTTTAACCAGAAAGCCCTAAATTCATCATTCTCTCAGCAGTCTGCATCTGAAGTGTCTGCCTATAAATGTAACACTTGATGGCCAAAGACTTGTGTTTTCCCTGTGTATAAGTTACCATATGTGTTTAACTTTGATGTCCTTCCAATTATTCTGAGACTAGATGGGTTGCCCCATATATTACAAGCCCCAGTGATAAAGGATAATGCTAGATGATCAGGGTGCCCCAGCTACCTGTGACGTGCACTGTTTTAGATAAAAAACATTTCTTTCAGTTTGCTGTACTGGACTATGATGCTCCTCTTACTTGTCCTACACTTCCTTAGGTATTTTTATTATCATTCTGTTATGGTCTGTCTCAAAGGTCTCACCCTGAGATTTTGTTTTTATCTTTTATGAATTGGGTTTTCCTTATTTTTCTTTGGATGTTTCATGTAAGTTGCTTTCCTCTTAATTTTACATAATTGTTTATTATTTTCTTCCAATTATTTTTGTTAGTTTAATTTATTCAACCTGTGTGATGTTGACAGTATTTTTGGCTAATCTTGTAAATATTTTCAGACATCTTCATTATTACCAAATCCATTTGTCACCTTTATACAAAGCAACATATAATATTAGTACATAAACAGAACATTCTGAAATCTGCTTAATCCAATTCTAAAATGTGGGAGCCAGGACCTATCCCAGCAGCACTAGGTGCAAGGCAGGAAAGAGTCCTGGATAGGGTATCAGTCCTTCGTAGGTCACTACTATGTTAGCACTGATTACAATTGTGAAACAGATAGATAGATAGATAGATAGATAGATAGATAGATAGATAGATAGATAGATAGATAGATAGATAGATAGATAGATAGATAGATAGATAGATAGATAGATAGATAGATAGATAGATAGATAGATAGATAGATAGATACTTTATTTATCCCCAAGGGGAAATTCACATACTCCAGCAGCACCATACTGATAAAAACAATATTAATTAAAGAGCAATAAAAACGCAGTGCAAGTTTAAAAATAAAATGCAAGGTAATAATCTTGTATAATGTTAACATTTACCAACCTGGGTGGAATTGAAGAGTCGCATAGTGTGGGGGAGGAACGATCTCCTCAGTCTGTCAGTGGAGCAGGACAGTGACAGCAGTCTGTCGCTGAAGCTGCTCTTCTGTCTGGAGATGATACTGTTTAGTGGATGCAGTGGATTCTCCATAATTGATAGGAGCCTGCTGAGCGCCCTTCGCTCTGCCACAGATGTTAAACTGTCCAGCTCCATGCGTACAATAGAGCCTGCCTTCCTCACCAGTTTGTCCAGGTGTGAGGCGTCCCTCATCTTTATGCTGCCTTCCCAGCACACCACCACGTAGAAGAGGGCGCTCACCACAACCGTCTGATAGAACATCTGCAGCATCTTATTGTAGATGTTGAAGGACGCCAGCCTTCTAAGGAAGTATAACCGGCTCTGTCCTTTCTTACACAGCACATCAGTATTGGTAGTCCAGTCTAATTTATCATCCAGCTGCACTTCCAGGTATTTATAGGTCTGCACCATCTGCACACAGTCGCCTCTGATGATCACGGGATCCATGAGGGGCCTGGTCCTCATAAAATTCACCACCAGCTCCTTGGTTTTGCTGGTGTTCAATTGTAGGTGGTTTGAATCGCACCATTTAACAAAGTCCTTGATTAGGTTCCTATACTCCTCCTCTTGCCCACTCCTGATGCAGCCCACGATAACAGTGTCATCAGCGAACCTTTGCACGTGGCAGGACTCGAGTTGTATTGGAAGTCCGATGTATAAAGACTGAACAGGACCAGAGAAAGTACAGTCCCCTGCGGCGCTCCTGTGCTGCTGACCACAATGTCAGACCTGCAGTTCCCGAGACGCACATACTGAGGTCTGTCTGTAAGATAGTCCACGATCCATGCCACCAGGTATGAGTCTACTCCCATCTCTGTCAGCTTGGCCCTAAGGAGCTGAGGTTGGATGGTGTTGAAGGTGCTAGAGAAGTCCAGAAACATAATTCTTAAAGCACCACTGCCTCTGTCCAAGTGGGAGAGGGATCGGTGTAGCATGTACAGTAGATGATGGCATCCTCTGCTCCCACCTTCTCCTGGTATGCGAACTGCAGAGGGTCGAGGGTGTGGCGGACATTTTTTTTTTTAATTAGAAACCTAGGCAAGTTAAGTAACTTGCTAAGCGTCAGATATAATAGGCAAAGGTTGGAACTGAACCAGCATCTCTGGGGTTCAAAGTCCAGTGCCACTACACTCCATTCATGACTAGTTCAAGAGAACAACTTTATATACTAAAGAAAACTTTCAGATTAATCCATCCTTTTGGTTTTCAATTTGTCTTAAACTGTTAAAAAAAACTCCAACATGGCTGGTATTAAAATTTTGATACAAACTCTTGAATTATTGAGTACCCCAATCTCAGTCACAGTTTGTTCTGTATATGTATATGTATTCATACTCTACATCAGGGGTCCCCAACTCTGGTCCTGGAGGGCCCCAGTGGTTGCAGGTTCTCATTCTAACCCTTTTCTTAATTAGTGACCTGTTTTAGCTGATAATTAATTTCTGTTGAATTATTTTTAGCTGACTTGTTTTTTTAAGATTTGTTCCCCTGACTTTCTTCATCATTCCTCTGAATTGCTGCATTTCTTTCCTTACATGGCACCCAAACAAAAATTAAATGTGAAGTGAGTGAGCCAACAGAAGACCAACTAAGTCAGGGCCTCAAACTCCAACCGATTTCACTCCAAACCGCTGCTTAAATAGGTGTTTTGTAGTTAATGAGACACGGTCTTTAATTCCATGGCTTGTTGCTGCTCTCATTGTGCAATAACATACATTTACGAAATTCCTGATTTTCTGTTTTCTAAGAGCACTGTTAAAATGTTTTGGGGACAAGAACAGAGCAGCATTCCTGAGACCTTCACCTTTCTTTATTTTCATATATTGTATGATAGACACCGTTTGCTGGTCAAGTTTTGCCTCATTTTGTATTTTGTAATTGTTTGACTGTTAATTAAGAAAAGGGTTAGAATGAAAACCTGCAGTCACTGTGGTCCTCTAGGACCAAAGGTGGGGACCCCTGCTCTACATAAACCTGTTGGCCATAAAAATATTTGTGTTTTAGGTGACTGGTAACCTGTATTATAAGCAGCAGTGGGTGCACATTTCTGTAAATGATGGTTGATCAAATGCTAACAGCATTTATACAGATACCATAATGTTCTTTATGACTTTTCTTTCTTGAATATTCCAAAATTCTCAAAGTCTTCAGAACTGGGCAAACACTTGGAAAATGCAGTTTAATAAAGAAAAATGCATAGTGCTCCACATGGGCAAAAGGAACATCAATTATAAATGCAAAATGGAAGACATTGTCCTACAGGAAGCAACCTCAAGATTTAGGGGTATTCATTGATACAATATTCTTACCATCTAAAAGATGTGCATAATCGATTTAAAAGACAAGTAAAATGATAGGCTGAATATAAATCTAGGGACATAATATTTTATAATGTACTAGTGAGACCACATGAGGTGTGTTGTATAGGGTTTTGGTGGATAGGCTACAAAAAGATATGGCAGCATTTGACGCTATGCAGAGAAGAACAACCAGGTGTATCCCAGGACTTAAGGACATACCCTACTCTGAGAGGCTCAGAGAATTAAACCTGTCTAGTCTCGTGTAGTCCAGGTCTTCAAAATTCTTAAAGTCACCAATAAGGTGGACCCAGCAGAAATTGTTAAACTAAATGCAAATTGCATGCATGAGGACACCAGTGGAAATGAAGGGGAATTGAATTTAAGGCTGATGCCAGGAAACACTTCTTTACGCCAAGAGTTGTGGGAGTCTGGAATAAACTATCATTTCATGTAGTTGAAGTAGTATCTGGATGATATATTAGGACAGCTTAGCTATTAGATGAACAAATGAGCATGATAGTCTGAATTGTCTTCTCTTGTTTGTCAAATTTCCTATGTCCTTATGTTTTAACTGGTTATAATCATTTCACCTGCTTTGGGAAAAGACTTTACACATTTACTCAAAACTGAAATGCTTGCTTAATGACAACTAAAACTAAATAACATCTGAGTCTGGTAACTACTGGGTGTTTAATTACATTGTACAGTAGCTAAGACAAGTGATGCTAATAGTAAAAGAAAAAAGCAAATGTTTTATTTAGATAAAGAATGGCAATATTAACTTCTCTACACTGTAATATCAGAAGAAAGACTAATCATGCAATTATAAAAACAAAATTGTATGTAAGCCTACTCACATGATTTTCACACATACAGTACGTGCAGGTGAATGAGCTGAAGGTAACAGCTTAGTATTTGTTAATTTCTATTAATGGAGAAGTTGCAAACTTATGATTTTGGTTTCATATAATGATTGTCAGGTTTGCCAATGTTTTCAGAAATAAAAATAAAAAATGAAACTGCTAAATTACTGCAAAAGAAATTATTTATATTTTTCTATGGCAATTTTCACAGAAAGAACCATAACAACACATGTCCCAAAGCACACAAGAGTATAATTCAAAGTGATACAAGATAATAAGGTGCAATACTACAGGCTTTAATTGCATGAAAAACGACAAGCAATTCTGAAACTGGGAAAGTGCCATCAGCTCTAAATACACCAATGTGTATTATGATAGAGTGACTGTCACATTAAGATTGATGACATTGCTCAGAGAGTCCTAGGCAATCAAAGTTTAATGAATCTTTGTCAGAATTCTCACAGTGGGCCATAAAGACAAACTGATATGATTTTAACAGTCTAACACGTTTTACATTATTATGACAGGTTAACCTTTTTGGTATAATTTTCACAAGTGGTACAGAAAATGGCCTAGTAGAGACTACAAAATGGCCTATGCTAACTATCATACAAATGGAATAAATGAAAAATGATGTCTGCCATAAAATAAGTATACATCAAATAACAACTGTGAGTGTCTGTCTGTTAAAGTGCATGTCACTGGTGGATACTAGAGCAAGCAGACATCCTGGTGGCAGGTACAGTCCCAATTTCAGTCTATGAGTCAAAAAATAACGAAAGAATATCAATATGTCCCATTTTTATCAGGCTTCTATCTAATAAAACATTCCTCCATCAAGGAAACATTCTCACAATGTATTTACAGTAATGTATACTAAGCTAAAAGGAAACACCTCATACCCACCATTAACCTCACCAATAATCCACTTTCTCTTTGATGTAATATATGTATGCACAATCAAAACTCCAAGGGGGACATGTTGATTAAGAACTTGGGTCAAATTTGAACAGCAGGAGCCAGACGAAAACAGAGCACTTCCAGTTTATTTGCTTCCACATCAACACTGTGTGGAATCTTGTGGGCTCATTTGCAAACATGTCTTTTTTCTCCCATACCCTGCTCCCACTCTGATGAGGATGAAATAAAACAGCCATTAAACAAATGAGGATGGGTTTTATGCGTGGGCTCACATGCTACACAAGTGTCCAGGTTTGGGACTTTCAAAAGCTGGTCACTTTATACTTAACCATCCGAGTGCCACATTCAGCCGATATCCTTACAGGTCACATGCTGTAATAAAGTTTGCCATTCACTTTTCCCAAACATCTGTCATTACTGAATAGCTTTGCAAATCCCATTGCATGAAAATTACAATGGCCAGACATGCTCAAGCACAGAAGTAACTGATTACAAAAGTTTTTTTTCTTTTTAGGTTAAGTTAATCGACAATTGCAAATAGTGGTGGGTGTGTATGTGTGAGTAAGAGTGGCTCCTGTGATGGATTAGAATCCAATCCAGGCTTGTTTTCATCTTTTTTCCCAATCCAGGTGAGATAGCCTTTGGCCCCCCAAAACCCTGAAATGGATCGAGGAGGTTCTAGAAGCTACCTACTAAACTCAGTCCATTGATGGCTGCAGTGCCAGAGTCCTTAAACATGCCTGAATGGTATGCAATGTGTATATTTCCTAACTTCTTTAATATTATCCAAGCTGCATTCATGAACATCAGCTGCTTAATAAGCAAGCTTACTTCTAGTATGCCTGCCCTGGTACCTGACACCCTGAAGGACTGTGAAAATGTGCTGGCTTTAAGTTGAAGAAAAAGCAATAACTTGAATCTACACAGAAGTTGAGGGACAAAATTTGGATTACAGAATAACAAGGTCAGCATCAACATCAGTATGGTAAAAACAGAACTGCCATTTATAAAATAAATGATTATGAGGATAGCAGATGCAAAAGGCAAGGAAAAAATGCTTGGATTCAAAATATCATTGGTCCTGCAGCATAAGCCCCATGAACATGAATGAACTTTCATTGAGAATTATATAACAGAGATGAATGATCATACTGGGAATTGTTTAGCAAAGTTTTAAGGAGGTGAGTGTTACAACTTAGAGGACTGAGCATGTCCTAGCAGATGATATTGGCTAAGCAGAAATGCTGGTAATTATGCTAAGGTACATTAGTTACAATACTGGACAGTAAACTTAGGTCGCAGTAGTATTTTATACCTGTTTAGATCTGTTGAAACTATACATATTCAGGAAGACCATTGAAAATTTAACTATAGTAACATAACTGAGCATTGTTAAACCTGCTTCATTTAATAAAGGGTCAAAGTAGCTGTAGCTGGTCCAGGATATGATGGGAATAAGTCCACCGCTGAGATCACTCACACACTCACACACACACACTCACATCAGGCCAATGGCAATGGACAGTTAATCTCTAATACTAATATAGCCAAACTACATTTAAGGTATGAGGTATTCATTTCAAGACCGTGACAGTTAAAAAAATTGGAAACCATGCAAAATGTTTCCATTTCTTCCAAAACAGAAGACTAAATAGTTTTATTGCACTGTTTTAAAAATCAAGGTGCATTGTGGAACGTGTAACCAGACAGTAGGGTATGGCATTTGTAACTGAGTGTAATTGTAAATGTTTAGGAAAAAAAAGTTTAATTCTTAGAGGATTGCTAATTTTATCAAAAAAAAGAGACATCAATACTCAAGGGAGTAATTTTTTATTAATTAAAAGCTAATTCATTATAACAATACATTACTGGTGTGACTAATACATTTTATAGATTGTAGCAATAGATTACAAATAATAAAATGGAAAATAACATTTTCAAATAATTACATAATGATAGGAGAATATTAAACTACCAGTAACGGCACCACAACGTGCAATGAATACACTTGACTGGGAGCGTTCCAGCAATTCTTACGTGATCAGCGTCTCTCTGTCGTTGCTGGACGGCATTGTGTTCTGTCTCATTTGCCTTTGCAATTCTAGCACGCTTGACCACTGATTGCTGATGTCGATTAGCCTCTTCCTCAGTCTCATTTGCTCTTGCAATTCTCTTTTGCTCTGTGTCAGCCTTTTGTAAATGCTGAGTGCGCTCTTCATAGTTTTCATACTCTTTCTCTGTACGTTTAGCATTTGCTTATAATGTAAAGCTGTAGTGTAGAGTTTCAGCATAGTATATGTCTACCAAATTTCAGGCTACAGGTTATTTGATTTTTGACCTTGATCTTCCTGGGCTGACCTTTAACCTTGGAGGTCAATCATCACAAAGAAAGCAGATATTAGAGATCACGTAGTATATGTGTACCAAATTTCAGGTCAATAGGTCAAACGGTTTGGGAGCTACAGGTGATTTAAAATCCTGGAGAAACAAACGGACAGCTGTGGTAGCGTATTATAGAAGAAGATATATCACAGTGCTAAACTGTATTAGTACAAATTGTATCCACCTTAATAAAAGGATAAGTGTCTGTGTCTATGTATTTGTGTACCCATCTGGTTTCTATGTCTCTATCATTCTAACATATGGCACATCACAAACAATTGTAGTAATAAAATGCATTTGTCATTCCCACAAATGGTGCATCACATATTTTAAAACTGCTTTTAAGAATCCCATACTAAATGCCATATACATTACATTCACCATTTCAACAGATGGTGCGTCACATACATTTGTTGTGATACATATTATTATTTATTAATGCATTTTATTAATTTGTGCGTTATAAAATACATTCCAATAGATGGTGCACTGCAAACATCAACACTGAAGTCTACATTGATTGCTTAGATTTCAAACCATCTAGTAAATTTATATTTGGATAACAGATTTAGTGTTTTGTTTGCCTTGTTGTAAGTATTTTTATAGATTATACAAATGAGTTTAAGTCATCAGTAAATAAACTATAATTTGGAATTCTGTTACTTAATTTCGTCTTCTGGATAAAGAATTTTGCAAGTAAAACAAAGACATTTATTACCTAGTTACCTTCTTTGTTACTTTTTCTATAGCAAAATAAGATATCAGCATTCTCTGCATTAATTTTGCTATTGATTTTTCCTCTAAAATCCTTCATTAAAGCAAGCCAAAAGTTTTGGATTATACAGTTACAAACAGATTGTTCAACACATTCATTATATTCACCACAAAGGCTCCATAGCTATAATATATCTTGGATGAATTTAGATATTAAACTGTTGCATATATAACATTTATGGATTGCTTTATATGATACTGCTTCACTTTATTTTTCAAAATATATATCTAAGCAAGGGACCATACTATTTTCCAGGCAACCCTGTATTTATGTGCCTACTTAAGTTATGCAGCAAGAGGGGTTTCAGGAATTACAAGATCCTTAATAGACATGTTCCTAAAATTCTTTTAACAAAAACAATAAACAATACTAGATTCTGTAACATAACACAACCCTAAAAAGTTAAACCTGTTAAACTTCAGCAAGTTCTTTTTAGAAAATTTAATTCCTTCACTGAAATAGGTTTTCCTGAACTTTAGTCCTTGACCAAATCCCAACTGGCTTTTTCAAAGAAGCCTCTGATGTGCTAATTGATAGTGTACACAGTTAATCGGCATTAGATACCAGATCTTTAAAGACTGCAGTAGTTAAACCTCTGCTCAGAAAACATAATCTAGACTCCTCTGCATTTGACAACTTTTGAGCCACTTCAAACCTGCCTTTTTAGTTAAATTCTAGAAAAAGCAGTTTTTCAGCAGTTAAATGATTACTTGAACAAATATTGTATTCTTGATAAGTTTCAGTCAGGTTTTAGAACAAATCATAGTGCAGAACCTGCACTGGTTAAAGTAGTAAATGACTTGCGGGTTAATGTGGACACAGGCCACATATCTGTACTCATTTTGTTTGACACCACTGACCACAAAATTCTTATAAATCACCTTAGTCAATGGGTAGGTCTCCCTCTGGTAGTGTCTTAAATTGGTTTCAGTCTTATTGACAAGTATAAAATTCTTTTTTAGGTGTAGTGATTATAGTTCAGAGTTCTCTGATATTGTATACAGTGTACCACAAGGATCTATTATTTTCAACCTACATGTCTCCATTAGGCCAGATTATATCTAAACATAAGGTGAACTACCATCCATCCATCCATCCTCTTCCGCTTATCCGAGGTCGGGTCGCAGGGGCAGCAGCTTGAGCAGAGATGCCCAGACTTCCCTCTCCCCGGCCACTTCTTCTAGCTCTTCCGGGAGAATCCCGAGGCGTTCCCAGGCCAGCCGGGAGACATAGTCCCTCCAGCGTGTCCTGGGTCTTCCCCGGGGCCTCCTCCTAGTTGGACGTGCCTGGAACACCTCACCAGGGAGGAGTCCAGGAGGCATCCTGATCAGATGCCCGAGCCACCTCATCTGACTCCTCTCGATGTGGAGGAGCAGTGGCTCTACTCTGAGCCCCTCCCGGATGACTGCGCTTCTCACCCTATCTTTAAGGGAAAGCCCAGACACCCTGCGGAGGAAACTCATTTCAGCCGCTTGTATTCACGATCTCGTTCTTTCGGTCACTACCCATAGCTCATGACCATAGGTGAGGGTAGGAACATAGATCGACTGGTAAATTGAGAGCTTTGCTTTACAGCTCAGCTCCTTTTCAACCACGACAGACCGATGCAAAGCCCGCATCACTGCGGACGCCGCACCGATCCGCCTGTCAATCTCACGCTCCATTCTTCCTTCACTCGTGAACAAGACCCCGAGATATTTGAACTCCTCCACTTGGGGCAGGATCTCGCCTCCCACCCTGGGGGCCATTCCTCCCAATCACTCCCTTCCAGGTCTCACTCTCATTGCCCATGTGAGCATTGAAGTCTCCCAGCAGTACGAGGGAGTCCCCAGAAGGTATGCCCTCTAGCACCCCCTCTAGGGAGTCCAAAAAGGATGGGTACTCCAAACTGCTGTTCGGTGCATACGCACAAACAAAAGTTAGGACCCGTCCCCCCACCCGAAGGCGGAGGGAGGCTACCCTCTTGTCCACCGGGGTAAACCCCAATGTACAGTCTCCAAGTCGGGGGGCAATAAGTATGCCCACACCCGCTCGGCGCCTCTCACCGGGGGCAACTCCAGAGTGGTAGAGAGTCCAGTCCCTCTCAAGGAGATTGGTTCCAGAGTCCAAGCTGTGCTTCGAGGTGAGCCTGACTATATCTAGCCAGAACCTCTCGACCTCACGCACTAGCTCAGGCTCCTTCCCCTTCATAGAGGTGACATTCCACGTCCCAAGAGCCAGCTTCTGTAGCCGAGGATCGGACCGCCAAGGTCCCCGCCTTCGGCCACCACCCAACTCACACTGCGCCCGACCTCCTTGGCCCCTCCCATAGGTGGTGAGCCCATGGGAAGTGAGACCCATGTTGTCTCTTCAGGCTGTGCCCAGCCGAGCCCCATGGGTGCAAGCCCGGCCACCAGGCGCTCGCCATCGAGCCCCACTTCCAGGCCTGGCTCCAAAGGGGGGCCCCTGTGACCCGCGTCCGGGCGAGGGAAAACGCCATCCAAATTTTTTATTCATCATAGAAGCTCTGCTGAACTTCACTTTGTCTCATCCATCACATAGGACCAGTTTGCCTTGGGTGGCCCTACCAGGTGAACTACCACAGTTATAAAATGACATGCAGCTTTACTTATCTGTAAGTCTTACTTGTATTTCTGAATAGATGAGTAGTAATTTCCTTAGGCTAAATAAGGAAAAAACAAAAGTCTTAAATGTAAATAGTGAATGTCTTAGAAATAAACCTGATCCTGCAGCATTAAAAGTCAAGGCATAGGTAAAGAATTTAGACGTAATCATGGACTGTGACCTACAGTTTCAATTACACTTTGACCATACTGTATTATTTTGACTGCATTCTTCCATTTAATGAACATTTCAAAAATTAGACCTCTTATAACACTGTAAGATACTGAGAAATTAATTCAAGCTTTTGTTTTTAGTCAGCTAGATTACTGTAATGAAAACCTAAAGGGGCTATGTAAAAAAGACATTAATCGGTTAGTTCAGAATGCAGGAGAGGAAATTTAAACAAGAAAAAGAAAATCTGATCACATTTCACCAGTTTTAGCTTCATTAAATTTGTTATCTGTGTCCATTAGAATTGACTTTAAAATACTACTAATGGTAAATAAAGCTCTAAATAATGTTGTTTTTTCCTATATTTTGGAGAGCCTGTCCCTCTACACTCCAAGTCATAACCTTAGATTCTCAAGTGATGTTCTGCTTATTATTCCAAGAGCTGAGCATAAAATAAGTGGTGCAGTGGCCTTTTGCTGTTATCCACTAAAATCTGGAATACTTTACCAATAGACTAGGCTAACATTGTGGATCAGTTAACAAAAAAAAAACTCATTATAATCCACTTTATTACTTTGCCTTTTTTGTAACTACATTTTAGTTTCACTCCTAATAGACTACATATGCACAGTATTATCATATTCTTCGAATATTTACAATCATTAATAATCTCTACTTTATTGCTTCCTTTTCTGTTTTTTCTGTGTTGATGTTTTGTGTCACCACCACCACTTGATTGACGCACTGTTCACCTGTCTGTGATACTCAAATTAAGGTGGCTGCCCCAGTCCCTGAGATCTAATACATTGAATCCTCTGGTTTTCAGATCAGGTCGGGTTGGAGAGTATGCACTGGTATAGCCGTATCCGCCCTCGGGAAATGACCATTTATCTGCCGCTGCCTGGTGTTACATAGGAGTCCCCTTGGCCTGGTCCAGCCGCTCAGGTCGTCAACAATGAGGATCCTGATGATGGCTGTGCCCAAGAGGTCATTAAAGACCTGGATCTTGTTTTTTTATCCAGGACACTTGCAAAACCAGACACTCAGACTCCTTGCTCAGTGTCTCTCAAGGCCCATTCAAAGCCTCCATTGACTCAGCAAAGATCACAGCATCATCAGCAAAGTCAAGATCAGTGAATCTTTCTTCACCAAACAGATGCCCCATAGCCGCTGGACCCCACGACCTTGCCCAACACCTAGTTCATGCAAGCACTGATAAAAATAAGGAGAGAGAACACATCCCTGATGAACACCAGAATCAACACACAGAGGTTCTGCCTCCAATCTGCACAGCACTCACAGTACCAGTGTACAGGCCATCCATGATACCCAGCAACTTTGAAGGAATCCTGCAAAGTCTCAGGATGATCCACAGGGCAGCTAGATCAACAGAGCTGAACGCTTTATGAAAATCGACAAAGGCTGTAAAGAAACTGTCGATATTTGTGTCCGTGCTCCATGAGAGCCCTCACTGCCAAGATGCTGTCGATGGTAGACTTCTTAGGCATAAAACCAAACTGGTCCATTCACTTGTGGATGAGCAAGTGATCACGGATACAACTGAGGATGACCCTAGCAAGGACCTTACCTGGCACCAAGAGCAGTGTTAACCCCCTGTGGTTGCCTCAATCCAGGTGATCACCCTTCCCTTTCCAGATAGGGACGACAAGTCCCATCTCCCAAATGGAAGCAAAGATTTCTTGCAATGCCAGGAGGACAGCCTTACCACCAGCCTGGAGACGTTCACCCCAGATACCACAGATCCCTGCAGCCTTCCCTACCATCACTTGATTCACCACCTGTGCAATCTCAGTGAAACTGGGTGTTTCACAGCTAATTGGAGGATCAGCCTCAAGAACCGTGGATGCAGAGATATCCAACATCCTAGCCAGAGTATCAGCTTTAAACAGCTGCTCAAAGTAGCCAGGTCAGCGGGTCACAACTGGAGCATCATCCGTAAGGACTATTCCATCAGCTGCCCTGACTGTGACTCTCCGAGGAACAGATTTGGATGTAATGCTTTGATTCCCCTGTAAGTGGGACATGGGTCACTAGACCATAGATGGTGTGTCACTTGCTCACTGATTCCTCTAACAAACACCTCCTTATCTGCCCTCAGAACCCTCGCAGCCATCCTTCTCAGTTCCCAGTATAGACTGAAGTAGTTGCCATCAAATTGTGCACTGCGACTCCTCTCAATGGTATCCAGAGTGCCCTGCAAGATGAAACACCCCTTCTGGGAACACTGGTAACACCAACACAGTCCTCAGCAACCTTTTGGGCCTTATTACGAATGATTTCCTACATCACATTAGGATCAGCAGTCACACCCAAGTCTGTAAGTTCCTCACACAACCTGCATGCAAACTCATTAGAGGCAGCCTTATCTTGGAGTCCGGCCAGGTCCAGCCTCATTTTCCTAGTAGGTGGTAGCCTACTGGACCTAAGATGGATCTTCAGAGTAGCAACAACAAGTATGTGGTCAGAATTCACATACTGGGCACTTCTGTAGATCCTGCAGTTTTGTAACAGCTGCCAGAGTCTGCCCACGAGGATGTGAACGATCTCCTTCAACACATCACCAGTATTGGAGTACCAAGTCCAACGATACAGCTCGGGTTCTGGAATCAGGATCCAGCAATCTGCAGCCCCTGACCTTTTGCAAAGTCAAGGAAAATGGAGCTATTTTCACCACGGTCGCCAAACCCATGGGGACTGACACAATTCTCATAACCAGCCCAGTCAGTGCCAGTGGTTGTATTGAAGTCACCCATGACCAGAGGAGTGTCACATCGCAGGTACCCATCAACCACTGATCGCTCACCATGGTTGGAGCATACACTGAGACAACAGATAAGGCACCCAGAGAGTGCCACAGTCTAAGTCTTAAGATACTCTTGTTGAAAAGGGTGACATCAGACACCATTGGGAGGAACTGTTCCACCACAGAAACAGCTATTCCCTGAGTATGACAGCCATCACAGTGACCAGACCAATAAAATGTGTACCCACCTACAGAAATTTGGCCAGTCCCAGGTCTGCACCCCTCAAAGAGTGTCGCCACTGAAATTTACAAAGCTCCTTCCACAGCAGAGGAAGATGAGCATCATGCTGGAGAGACAAGACATTCCACACACCAACCTGGAGGGGCTTCCTCAAATTGGGACAAGAGTGCTGCTGTGCAGCGGGTAATGACTCAGAACCGCACCAGTTCTGATCCCCAACAGGCTGGACCCCATTGGCTATTCAACAGTTTTGACTCTTCTGGTGATGGGGCTCCCAAGGGCTTTCCCCCATCCCCTTCATAATGTGAGCAGCCTTACTCCTGAGTAGATTAGAAAGAAGTCCTGTCTGTCGTCTCAGAGCTGCGTGAAGTTTTCTATGGTGTCTGCAGTGCCAATCCTGCACTAACCCCCATTATTTCCCTGCAAGTTGCAGGATGCAATTTAACGTCATACCCAGCCTAAAAAACAGTAAGAAACAACGTAAGCAAATTTGTGTTAGGATGAATGCCCAGTGGGGCCTGGATGATCTTTTGTCCTTGGAACTCCAGCAGATTGTTTTTCTGTCCAACAGGCCATCTGACCTTATCAGTGTACTCATCTTTTGAGACTTACAATACGCTACGACATATAAGGACTATCTGCTAGTTATATACTGTATGTATTTCATTTAAGTCTGTATTAATTTATATGTGTTATTTATTCATTAAATTTCTTACCTATTTGTTTTTCTGTTCTTACCACTACTTCCTTCATGAAAGAAATTTTAATTGCTTTCTGTGCATAATAATATGCTATAGAAATAAATGTTCTTTTTGCTATGCTGACCCTACTGACAAAAATTTTTCCAAGGTCTTTATGTATTAAATAACTATTTTTAAAACATGTCTCTTTCAAAAGGGTGTGTATATCAGGGAACTTATCTACCATAGTGGTAGATTCCTTTCACGTTCTGTGAAGCTGTTTTGAAACTAGACATCTGAAAATGTAAAAAAAAACTTTAATTTATAAGTTGACTTACCATAAAATGATATCCTTACACAAATTTTTGAAAAATAAACTTTCCTTCTTAAGTTTATTTTGTATTACTTCAAATTAGATAACAGTGGGGGGAGAAGCTGTGTTGATAGATAAGGAACCATGAATGCAACACTTGTATACAGAATCTTGCTAACTTATTTGGAAGTTTCCTTTCTACAGAAGCATATTAGAGCCACAGAGATGAAAAATGTAGACACAGTGAAGTACCTTACTTCATAAAGACACTGTAATAAAAAGTGAAGATCACCAGCTTTTTCAGTTATAAGATTTGCTGTTATGTTCCAGAGGCTATGAAGCTTTCTTAAATATCTTTTGAGCCACTTTATTTTCAGAATATTATTGTATATTGTAAAATCTAGTACATTTACTCCACCATATTTTTTAATTAATTTTTTTTATTTTATTTTGTGTGATTCCTTTCTACAAATTAAATTAAACAAGATTCTGTTTAGAAGGGTACAAAAAAAGTCTGGCATTTGTAATGAGGATAATATACAGTATATAGGAAACATTGCCTAAGTCTTCTGCTTTCGAAAGACAAATTCTCCCTTGAAGAATCCTAGCAAATATGAATTGGGCCAAAAGTCTCCTGTTCCGGAAATGACGCAATCGCCTCCACGGTCACCCCGCGCTCCTGTTGCATTCTGGGAAGAGAGGCCGTTTGAGCGTGAAAGGGGTGAGCGAGCAAACAAGCAAGCAAGCGAAAGAGAGGGAGGTGTGAAAGGAAAGGGAAGACGGAATGCGAGCAGACTGTTAGCTTCCTGTAAAAAAGAAACATAATACAACGCCAGCAGACGCCAGTCAGCGTGTCGGTACTTGACAAAAGAGTTGCTTCTAGTGAGCCATGGGAATTCATCGGTGGAGTTGGAAGGTAACATTTGTTAAGTGTATGTATTGACAAGCTACCGGGTTTATGGAGGGGCTTTCACTGTGATACTAGTGCCACTTGTAGAAAGGCACGGGGACATTATGTAGGCAGATGCGCTTTCTCCTTTTGCGGTGTTTTGAGCTTTTTTGTATTTTTAAAGCCGACTAGTAGCGTTGTTTTCAGTCGGACCTCCTTCTGTTTAGGTGGGAAATGCCCAGATCAGGTTAGGGCCTCTTAACTTGTACGTCGCTTTATCGAGAAGCTTCCGCTTTGATCGTTTATTTGTTCCTTTGCACGAGCTACAGCTATCGTCACACACTGTCGCATGGATTTTGAGGACTTTGCGGCGAGAGGAGTCTTGGTTGTGCTAGCGGAAGCCAAGTTGCTGTCATGACAGCTGTCAGAGATGCCGACCCGCGGCCGGGAGGAAGGTAACCAGAGACCTGCGCGAGGCACTGGTAGTAGTCCCGGAGAAGTCATTCATTATACATGCGGAGGATGCCGTGACGAGGCAGTCCAAATCGACACAGGAACAAAACGAAGGCTATGCAAATAACGAACAACAGCAAAAGGAAAAAAAGTCGGAAGAGTTTAGCCGGCGAGTGTTTCGGTAGCAAAACAAGTTTGCTTAGCGAATTCAGCATTTGTTTTACATTGTCCTGACTTAAGGAATGTTGCTCATCTTACCCTACCTTATCTTGATTACAGCTGTCAAAGTTTTGATTGAATTAGTCTGCTTTTGAGAATGCTGGAGGTTTGCACCTTACGTTTTCAGCGTGTAGTAATGTTGACAAGCACGAGCATTTTTAACAGTAATTGTTAATTAGTAGAGGACTGTGTGCAAGGTGACTTTCAGAAATGCATTATTCATACACAACGTTAATGTCGCGATAAGGTAAATTTAGAGTATTTTATACGGGTGAGAGAAGTCGATTGTATATTCACCCAAATCTGCTGAAGCCCTTGGTTAAACTTTAAGGCCTTGCTTGTACCCAGAGTGAACCCATTATTTTTCATAGCCATGATTCTTGTTTCAATAGCTTTTTTGATAAGATGTTTATACACATTTTTATAATATTTTCATTCCTTAATTATTATGATGAACCTGCAATTCAGGTGGCAGAAGACTGAAGATTATCCTGATATCATTGGGTGCAAGGCAAGAATCTACTCTGGATGTGACTCCAATACATCATAATGCACAGTATGCACACACCCTCAGGGCTAGCCTAGAATTGCAGTTTACACTTAAATGCACAGCTTAGGAGGAATGTGGAAGAAAACTGGAAATAGCTAAGGAAATCCATGTTGTATTCCACACAGTTTGTGCCACGGCAGGCATTGATCCCAGCACTCTGGAGCTTTAAAGATTAAGTTTGGTATTTTTCAAGTTGTTAGTTTCTAATCATATTTATTAGTTTTCTACATGAAATTGTGTTCTAAAATGAAGTGTTTTTTTTTTTTTATAAATTTAAAAAAATACCTTGTCTGTTCTTGCACCTTGCAGTAAGGATGAATGGTACCAGTACTGTACTAGTACTGTTTTTTTTTTTGGAGTAAATCCTTATTTGAATTAATGTTATAAAGCAGCACTCAAACATAAAAAGCTTTTTTTTTATATATATAAACCAAGTGGTGAGTTAAATAGTCAAGCATGTACAATCAGTACCTTAGTTTGATCTGATGGTTACATGTTTGTAGTTGGTTCTCTGGAATTGGTTTGAATATGACAGATCAGATATAAAATGCAAAGTCTGCAAGAAGACAAAAGCATTTAAAAGTGCCAGCACATCCAGTTTTTCAGAACTTAGAATGAAACCAATGTGAAAAAGCACAGGACAAAGTTAAAACTTTTCCCCAACTGAGAGCTCAGGATTATTCTTTTTCTTGCTTCTGCATAGACTGCACAAGGTTTGGCCCCAATTATATACCTTGTTAGAATAATTACATTAGGTACAGAGCTAGTCTTGTTGGGGGCCAGGGAAGAATACCCTGGGGCTGTCCATCATGACTTCTTATCCTGAAATGGTAGCTAGGCTACATCTTGGGAGAAGAACAAGCAGGTTGTCTATAACAATTGTTTGGAGGGCAATCACAGCGTTTGAAGAAAGTGACTCCTCTACAGGTGGGTCGTCCCCTAACCTTTAGGGAAGAGAAGTGAGTGTTGTAAAGAAAACTGCAGAGTTTGAGGAAAGTTCCCTGTAAGTGATGTGAAGGGAATGTGGTGTCCACAGGAAAGAAGAACAAGAGCTGAAAATTTAAAAACAAATAAAACATTTCATAAAAAAATGACACAAAAAATGTTCTTCTTCTTCTTACCACACTTATTTTAACTTCACCTGTTTGTTGTCTGGTACAGATCTTGTAATCAATATTTAACCCACTTCCTCTTGTCCAAATGACTTGATATTTTGCACAACTACTCACTTCCCATGACAATACATGAATCAATAGTCAGTTTCACTAATTGTTCAATTAATCCATGTTAATTAAATGACATTTTCATATGAAGAATAGTTAAAGATTTCGCCAATAGATGACGCTAGTAATGGATAGAAATATTAAAGGAAGTGTTAAAATATTGATTACAAAATTATACTAAAACAATCCCCAGACTAAAAAGTTGAATATTAAGTTAAAAAGTAAAAAAAAAAAAGGCCCTCATACATCACTCGTAAAATAAAAGTGTTGTTGAAAGCTTGACATATAATGATTTGGGTCATAAAAGGGCATTCTGTGAAGTGTGATACAGATGGACTTTTCAGAGATGCAGCACAAGCTGTTCCACAGTGAAACACTTTGTAATGCAGGTGTGCCTTGAAATATTGAGACTGCTGTATATTTTAGGGTGATTTTGCTTTAAAGCAGTGCTTACAGTAAAACTGGAGTAGATCTTGTCTTAAAATCTTTTACAGTTTACACACCGGAGACATCTTTCACAAGGTACAACACTTGAAGCTGCATTCTACAATGCAGGCAAACCTGTCCCTGCTTTTTAAGTACCCACTAAATTAAATTCCTCCAATATTTTTCCACAACGACTCGACTGTCTAAAGTGGAAAAACCCACAAACTGTGCTGCTGCAGTAACAGTTTTGTAGGTAAGCTGGCAAACATAAATTGTAAGAATCTGATGAAAAAGGTGAGGTGATGCCATTAACTTGTTCTTTTTCTTCTCAGCTAATGTTTGAGAAGCAGTTTGCCCCACACTCTTAAGTTATGCACGGTCCCAGCAAGCCACCGTGCCAACTGCGAGTTTTCGGAAAATGCACGATGATACTGATTGAATATTAGGAAGCTGCAGTTTATGGCTTGTTTATTGTTTTTAAACTAAATCCGTAACAAAGTTTTTTTTGTTTTTTTTTTATTATTATTATTAATTCGGCACGTCTAGTAGTGCTGGGCGCTATACCGGTTCGTACCAAAAAACATTTTTTATTTTTGTTATGATATGGATTTTTCTTATACCGCAACACCGGTTTAAATAGCCTAAACAACATTCAGAACGTGGCGCAGCGTGAAGCTGTTTAAGGGGGGACCTTTTTCACTGCTCCATCGCTAAACACGCATGCAACAAAGTACATGCGTTAGTGGAGGTTTTGAATGGTGAAAATGGACAGACATTCCGAAACTGAAGCTGTAGCAGATGATAAATTTGAACATGATGACACAGAAGAACTTTTGACGAAAAAAGGAGCTGTGTCTCTTGTCTGGAGATACTTTGGTTTTAAAAGGTCGGATGTGGACCATTATACTCAAATGTGTGAATACTGTTTCTATACTACTGGATAATACTGCAAGCCAAGTTGTTCTTGTTTTATTTTTTTTCAATACTGTGTAATGTACCTGGGTACTGTGTAATAGTTTGACGACATGTTGAATTTATTCTCGACATTTCCACTTTAATCTCGACGCTTATGACGAGAATAAAGTCGACATGTTGACTTTATTCTCGTAATTTGTCATTAAAGTAGAACATCGTAAACTAAACTTCATTGTAAAATGAATATTTAATTTACTATATTTTCTCAAACCCCGTCATAAGTTATGTAGCACATTAAATGCTTTGTGTTGTGTTCCCCGAGCCATGTTAATCACTACATGCTTCTTAAACTGACTTCCTCTTGCAGTAAGAGGAGGTGCAGGCGGCGATCACCGCACAGAATACATTAATTTCATATTCCTGCTCCCTGAACATTTAGAATGCGAAGATAAATACTTGATATCATTTTCATGATGAAATGCATTAAAGCATGTATTAATCATGTGGGGGCACAGTGGCGTGGAGGTTGCACTGCTGCCTTGCAGCAAGGGGGTCCCGGGTGTTCCCTGCCTTGAGTTTGCATGTTTTTCTGGTGGGTTTACTCGGCGTGCTTGTTTCCTTTCAAAGTCATGTAGGGTGTGGGGTTTTGTTATGCTATATTGACAGTTTTTTTAAAATCTAAGTGACTTTTCACCCATTACATTCTTTGCAGTTTTTGGTGGTATGTTTTCCGCATGCACGATAGAAATAATCCCCAGAAAATGGGGGAAAAAAAAAACAAAACACAGAGTGTGCGATAGAGCAGACTGACGTGCCACAAACCAATTATTGAGTTGTGCATTTTATGATGAGCTGCTTCTCTTAAAACAACTTGGATGCACTCTTTTTCACTGTATGTGTAATCTCAAGATGCCTATCAGTACTGTGTAATATTTTAGCTTGAAAAATCAATGTATTCAGTAACTTTCAAGGCTTTTCTTTGAGATGGGACCCCAGAATCCATAAGCTTCATTATTTAAAAAAAAAAAAAAACGAGCAAAAAATTATGCTTTATTTTAGACTGCAGTTTCATGTGGCAAACTAATACAGTATATACCACTATCTGTGTAAGCCTGTGCTGTAAAAAGCCTGGGGTCCTAGAAACTATTGAAATAATCAGAAAAAAAACTGAAATGTAGATATGTCAGGTAATTGAAAGGAACTACTCTGCTTGCCTTGCTTGTGTATTAGCAGCGGGAGGAAAAGTAAAAGGGATGCCGTTCTGCCGATGTTAGTGGCTAAGCGACTTTGTCTTTCTTCTGAGGTTTCGTTTTGCTGATGTGCTGGCCCTGCTTGTGTTATTAGCGGCTAAGCGAGTTTTCTGTTTCCTCGGAGGAGGAGCCCTTACCCCGACTCCACCTCTCACTTCCAGGTCAGACACACACACTTCCACACGTAGACGTTTCTATTTAAAATAATTGTGAAGAAACAACTTTGACTTGAAAAATATCAAACTTATCCTTTAAAGAAGAAGTGGTAAGAAATGCCAATCATAGGTGGAAGGATATCAGTTTTCTGTGACATCTGTATATCAATTTTCCAAGCCTGCATCTTCCATTTTGGGTTTTAAGGGTGCCAGAGTCTATCCTGATGGTACTCAGTATAAAACAAGCCTTAGTATTGTATGAATTCCAGTCTGTTGTAGGACACACATTAGGGTGATGTGAATTTTCAGTCTAATCAGCCTGTATGTCTTTGAGATGTGGATGTAAACTGCAGTACTCTGACTAAATCAGTGTTGGAAATAATTTGTTGCAAAGGGCAAAATCCACAAAGAATGGGAAATGTTTTAAAACACAATGGCAAAAAATGCCTCACAATTTATATGTAATTGTACTAGTAATTTAAAAGGTGTGACTGTCACCAGTGTGTTATAAAGCGTGAGCATAACCTCCTTGGACTTGTACACTACACATTGTGCTAGTGCCTTCAGAACACTGTCAGGTAGTTGATGGTGACAAGTCCACTCCGACTCCTAAATCCTTCTCATAAGGTATACAGTGGAACCTCGGTTCACGACCATAATTCGTTCCAAAACTCTGGTCGTAACCCAATTTGGTCATGAACCGAAGTAATTTCCTCCATAGGATTGTATGTAAATACAATTAATCCGTTCCAGACCATACGAACTATATGTAAATATATATATTTTTTTAAGTTTTTAAGCACAAATATAGTTAATTAAACCATAGAATGCACAGTGTAATAGTAAACTAAATGTAAAAACATTGAATAACACTGAGAAAACCTTGAACAACAGAGAAAACTAACACTGCAATAGTTTGCGCTATAGTGCTACGAACCGCTCGCTAAAAACACTTTTTTTTTAATGAGTTTTAAGCACAGGGAAAAAAATGAACATTTGAAAAAATCCTTAATTTAATAATCCACCAAGTAAAGTAACATTGCAACAATGCACGCTAGTAACCGATCACTGTAAATAGAAGTGAAAACAAAATCAAGCCCAGTGCATTCTTTAACTGCCTTCTCTACCTTATGCGTCCAGCCCTCTCTCTTGTGCTGCCTGTGTGTGTGTCTCTCTCTCGAGTGCCTGTGTGTGTGTCTCTCTCTCTCTCGTGCGCCTGTGTGTGTGTGTCTCTCTCGCGCACCTGTGTGTGTGTGTGTCTCTCTTGTGCGCCTGTGTGTGTGTCTCTCTTGTGCGCTTGTGTGTGTGTCTCTCTCGTGCGCCTGTGTGTGTGTGCGTGTCTCTCTCTCGCGCCTGTGTGTGTGTGTGTCTCTCTCTCGCGTGCCTGTGTGTGTGTGCGTCTCTCTCGCGCGCCTGTGTGTGTGTGTGCGTCTCTCTCTCTCTCGCGCGCCTGTGTGTGTGTGTGTGCGTCTCTCTCTCGCGCTTGTGTGTGTGTGTGTGCGTCTCTCTCTCGCGCGCCTGTGTGTGTGTGTGCGTCTCTCTCTCGCGCGCCTGTGTGTGTGTGTGTGTGTGCGTCTCTCTCTCGCGCGCGCCTGTGTGTGTGTGTGCGTCTCTCTCTCTCTCGTGCGCCTGTGTGTGTGTGTGCGTCTCTCTCGCGCGCCTGCGTGTGTGCGTCTCTCTCGCGCGCCTGCGTGTGTGCATCTCTCTGTCGCGCGCCTGCGTGTGTGCGTCTCTCTGTCGCGCGCCTGCGTGTGTGCGTCTCTCTCTCACGCACCTCTGTGTGTGTGTGTGCGTGTCTCTCTCTCTCTCGCTTGCGCCTGTGTGTGTGTGTGTGTGTGTGCGCGCGCGTCTCTCGTATACCGAGTGTGTGGTCGTGAAGAGATGAAAAAGTTTGGCAAACTATTTGGTCGTAAACTGGTTTGTACGTGTTCTGAGACATTCGTGAACCGAGGTTCCACTGTACTTTCAAATTTCAGATCTCCCAATGTGTATTCAAATCTAACATTTTACCATCTAACATCTGCCACAAATCTGTCCAAGTCCCTATGTAATGATTCAATGATTGTAGATTATCTGCCAGTCTACCTAGCTTGGTATCATCTACAAACTTAGAAAGGTTGTTATTAATGTTGATATACAGGTTAAATTTCCGTTACAACGAACTTCCAATTGCGTTGTAATGAGATTCTGTATATGTAGCTATAGTGCTTTCTTTAACTTTAGTCCAGGTGTCTGCAATCATTTCAATAGCTTCTTTTATGTTAATTTTAATCTCCTCCTTTCTACAAGTTATGCTGACGAGAATTTTTCCCAGCATTTCCTTGTGATAATACACTTTCAGGGTGCGAATGATGCCCAAATCCAGTGGAAGAAGCACTTGCGTGCAATTGTGTGGGAGGAAATCAACATGAACATTATCTAAATGTGGAATCATGTTGTGGTTAGCACAGTTATAAATCAGGAGCCGAATCATCCTTTTCTTCTTCTTCTTCATATTGTGAGGTTTATGAACTCTTTTGGGATCCACCCCACACCCAACGGGAACGTCACGCTGAAGTGTGTACCGAAGCACGATTGCTGCGTCTACGGAAGATTGTTGTCCGTTGCCAGGGCAGGGCAACAGCAGGCTCACAGTGGTGCGGTGAGGCGCCACAGAAGCGAATCCTAAAAGATTGGGTTTGTGCTATAAGTCCCTGTCTTACACCCCAAAACACGAGGCTGAGTCTCAGTACTTTAGCAAAACCAGCTTTATTCAGCTTGAAACAGGAACAGCAGGATTATTTATTGTAGCAGGGTCTGCCACTCTCCTATTAACAGACACAGCAGTCAGACAGGGTTGTGGCCAGGTTACTGGCCAAGTAATCCTGTTACCTTCATTTACATTGTTCCTTGCATCACCCATCAAGATCTTTATTGTTTACTTTGCGGAGAGATGCAACAGAGCTGTGAGCCTGCAGTTGCCTCGGCAACAGATAAACAGTCTTCCACAGACATGGTGATTGCACTTCAGGACGTTCGGCTTGTTGTCTAGCTGGGGGAGGTCCCAAGAGAGTTTAGAAACCTCACATTTCCTTGAATGAGTGCTGCATTAATAGGAATGTTTCTTGAATGAGCATCACTGAACCACATAAAAACTGCTTTTTCGACGTCTTCAAATGCCTCAGTGTGCATATGTTTGCAACCCGAGATTTTTTTTTTTTTTTTTGCTCAGTCTTTCAAGAAGTGTCGATGGCGAAATTCCGAATTCACTGGCAACATTCTTTTCTTTTTGCCGCAATCGAGAGCTGCAAAAATTAAAAAAAATTTTTTCCTAATATGAACTGTTATCATTTTTTCATGTCTGCTGTTTCTATCAGAGGGTGACAATGAGTTAAATTCCAATGGATGTTTTTCAAATGTTGATGAGCGATAAGGAAAAGGCATCACTGAAAACCACCGAAAACAGAAACATCAAAAAAAACAGTACAAGCAAAGATCGAAGAAAGAAATTTTTTTACAGTGTTTCTGTTTGGGGATCGCTGTGCACAACTGAGCTGCGACCACACAACTAACTGCTCTGTGGATGATTCATTCAGGCATTTCAAGGTCTTCTGGGCACTTTGTTGTAATGAAAGTATCTGCTGAATGTACTTTGTAGTAATGAGATTTTTATAGACTCATGTCATATGGGGAAACTGTCAGGAACATAAAAATAATATGTTGTAATGAAAATTTTGTTGTAAAGACATTCGTTGTAGCGTAATTTTACCTGTATATAATATATAGTTTTAATAGTAGCAGCCCTATCACTGACCCCTGATTTTCATAAAGTTCTACAACATCTACAACAGCAACATTTATTTCTTAAGTACATTTTCATACAATTGATGTAGCTCAAAGTGCTTTATAAGATGCCAAAGAAATAGTTACAAGCATAAGAAAAAACAAATAAAAATAGATATGAATGGTAATGAATATAGTATTTACAAAAAATGCGCATAAGAGAGATATACTGTATAATTAAGAGAAGTATAGCCTTTAAATATAAAATTGTTTTTTTAAGTCTCTGAATGTGAGTCAGATGATAACATCAGGTGGCCAGGGTGGACATAAAAAAAAAAAAAAAAACAAAAAAAAACTCAGTTAAGCTGAAGAAAAAATCAATCTGTAGGGCTTCCAGACCAGAAGACCACACAGCCCCCCTGGACATTTTATATAACATAAATGTTCTTAAGTATTTATTTATTAACTTTTTAATGTTTTTCTGTATTTTTCCAGTTCCAGCATACTGCACAACCATACTTCATTCTAAACATTGTTGGTCACTACACAGGTTTCTCTGTTTTTTAAATACATCTCAAGGTCTAGGGAGCACACCTCTGACCATAGTAAGTCTTAAATTCCATATGCCCAGTGACATTTGTCATTTCTACCATGTTAGTGGTATTAGGTAACGTACTGTTATTCTGTCTATGTGGCTAAAGATCACTAGTTTAAATCTGGGGTTTGGAAATGTAAACTCGTTAACAGTGGGTTAGAATTGTAGTATTTTTTACATAAATACCTTTTAGTAAAATTAATGTAATTGTAACATGAAAGTACACTACCAAATGACTGTTGACCTAAGTTGGACCACATGTCTTTTATTTGTAGTAACTGAAAGACCTTAAGTATCACTTATTTTTATTAAACTTATTTTCTTTTAGTTGGACCTGTGCCTCTGCCTCTGAAAATGCTAAATTAGTTCCTTTATCTTCCCTGATAAGGTTAAATTGTTATTTTGTATATTTTGCAAAATGTCCCTTCTAGTTTATAAAATGCCCTAGAACTCTGTCAGTTTTATGCAAAAATTGCCCCCCTTCCCCCTTAAAAAAATCCTGTCATGGGCAACGCTTCTGTGAACACTGATAGACTATGCAAATTTAACACAGAGAATAATAAGGCAGATGTTTGAATTTTGGTCTATGATTTATTAAGTATTCTGAGATAAATCCATGCTTTGTGATGTCCAATAATATTGAATATGCAAATATAATTCAATTACAGTAATCCCTCGCTATATCGCGCTTCGACTTTCGCAGCTTCACTCTAACACGAATTTTATGTAAGCATATTTAAATATATATCGCTGATTTTTTGCTGGTTCGCGGATTTCTGCGGACAATGGGTCTTTTAATTTCTGGTACATGCTTCCTCAGTTGGTTTGCCCAGTTGATTTCATACAAGGAACGCTATTGGCAGATGGCTGAGAAGCTACCCAACCAGAGCGCATATTACGTATTAAATAAAACTCCTCGAATATATTGTGAGCACGGGGGCTGTTCGCACCCCTAGAGGATACGGCCGCTCCTCAAAAAACGCTGAAAGATTACCTTTACATTGCTCCCTTCCTTGCTGGGCTTACATGTGGCTGCTTTGTCAAGTGATATGCTTCCCACACGGTGCTTCGCATACTTAAAAGATCAAACGGCATGTATTGATTTTTGATTGTTTGCTTTTCTCTCTCTCTCTCTCTCTCTTGCTCTCTCTCTTGCTCTGACATTCTCTGCTCCTGACGGAGGCCATGTGAGCAGGGGGGCAGTTCGCACCGCTAGACAATACGGACGCTCGTCTAAAAATGCTGAAAGATTATCTTCACATTGCTCCCTTCCATGCAGCTGCTTTGTCAAGCGACATACTTCGCCCACGGTGCTTCGGATACTTAAAAGCAGCGGCACGTATTGATTTTTGATTGATTTTCTCTGTGTGTCTCACTCTTTCTGACATTCTCTGCTACTGACGGAGGGGGTGTGAGCAGAGGGGCTGTTCGCACAGTGGCCTAGAGGATACGGACGCTTCTCTAAAAAAATGCTGAAAGACTACCTTCACATTGCTCTCTTCCTTGCAGCTGCTTTGTCCGGTGGTGCTTCACATACTTAAAAGCCAAACAGCCCTATTGATTTTTGATTGTTTGCTTTTTTCTCTCTCTTTCTCTCTGACATTATCTGCTCCTGACGCGCACTCCTTTGAAGAGGAAGATATGTTTGCATTCTTTTAATTTTGAGACGGAACTATCATCTCTGTCTTATCATGGAGCACAGTTTAAACTTTTGAAAAAGAGGCAAATGTTTGTTTGCAGTGTTTGAATAAAGTTCCTGTCTCTCTACAACCTCCTGTGTTTCTGTGCAAATCTGTGACCCAAGCATGACAATATAAAAATAAGCATATAAAAATATGGTTTCTACTTCGCGGATTTTCACCTTTCACGGGGGGTTCTGGAACGCAACCCCTGTGATCGAGGAGGGATTACTGTACATTATTATTAGGATATGAGTATCAATTAAACTATCTAGCTGAGAATTTGGATGCACATTTCAAAATATTTGTTAAATGTAGTCTTAAGTGTTGTAGTATAAAATAACATTAATTTAGTTCCATTTTATGCCCAGGTATCCAGTTTTAATAGCAGTTCACAAGCATAACAAAAATTAGACAAAATAGGCTAAATAAAATTGTTATTTTAACAGTTTAATCAGAAAACGTAATAACATGAAATGAGTAAAATCTGAGAAACCAGGTGTATGTCCACCCTGTAAATAGTGGCCACTCTAGCACTCTTAGCTTCTTTCACCTGCATGGAGAACTCCTTTGACTGCATGTTGTCTGTTCACAGCAAAATCTTCCACATGCAAGCACCACTCCTCAAATCAACTCCAGGCCTTTTATCTGCTTAATTGATAATGACATAACGACGGACTTGCCCACACCTGCCCATGAAATAGCCTTTGAGTCAATTGTCCAATTACTTTTGCGCCCCTGAAATGAAGGGATTGTGTTAAAAAAATGCTTTAGTTGCCTCACCTTTTTATGCAGTCGTTTTGTTCACCCCACTGAATTAAAGCTGAAAGTCTGCACTTCAACTGCATCTGAGTTGTTTCATTTAAAATTCCTTGTGGTAATGTACAGAACCAAAATGAGAAAAAAGTTGTCTCTGTCCAAATATTTATGGACCTAACTGTACGTATATTACATTTTACAGATAAATCTTTAATTAACATTGTTTGAATAATGAATACTGTTAATAGTTATACATATGGGGGTGGCATGGTGGCAAAGTGGTAGCGCTGCTGTCTTGCAGGGAGTCACATCCCTTGTGATCCCTGCCTGGAGTTTGCATGTTTTCCTGGTGGATTTCCACAGTGTGCTCAGTTTTCCATCCAAAGACATGAAGGTTTGGGGATTTGGCGAAGCTAAAATGACATTTGTGTATGTGTGTGCTTGTGCTTGTATGTGTGTGCGCTTGTGTTTTTTTTTTTTTTTTTTTTTTTAACAACTTACTATTTTCTTCTAGCATGGTTTTGTGTACAACTTGGTCAGCGGTAACTTGTTTAATGACAGTAGATTTAATCCTAGCCTTAAAGACTGAAGAACAGTCGTAGATTACTAAGCACTGTTGTAAGTCGCTCTGGATAAGAGCGTCTGCTAAATGATGTAAATGTAAATGTGTTCACCTTGCAATGAGCTGATGCCCTGTCCTTGGATTTTGTTTTTGTCAATTGGCACTCCAGCCACCATTTAAAAAACCTCACACTGTTCCCACTCCATTTGAAATAGTGTGGTGCTGAGGTGTCACCTGTTGCATGACTGCACTCGGGTCCTAATCTGGGATATTGAGTTGGTTTGTCATGTGGTGGATGTGGCAATGTGCTGTATCAGTGCATGCTCCTAACCTCTCTCTCTTGCGCCGATGCTGCTGGAATGGGCACATCCCCGGATTGATGGATGTAATTATTAAACATCCTTTTCAGAGATATTGTGGCAAGGTGTCCTCGGAATTTAATGGATGTTTCGGGCACACATGTCGCATTGCGTGAAGTATAAACCTGGCCTTAGGCGCCTTACTTTTCAGCTGACGATCTTGACTAGGGCTTATTTTTGGTGTAGGACTTGTATTACAGAGCAACCTGAAAATCATGCTAGGGCTTATTTTTGGAGTATGTTTTATTTTCGGGGAAACACGGTATCTCTTATTGCTCAATCTTTCGCACTATAAGGAAAGACAAAGCTCTTTATTTATTACAACACAATCACAAAATATATACAGTATAAAAAAATATATACACACACAAATATATATATTTATAATGTGTGTGTGTATATATGTATGTATGTATGTGTGTGTAAATATATATAATATACACACAGTGGACCCTTGACTTACGAACTCAATTTGTTCGCGAGGGCTGGTTGTAACTCAAGTTGGTTGTAAGTCAAGACTATTTTTCCCATAAGAAATAATGGAAATGCCCTTAATGTGTTCCGAACTGCCCACAGCAACACTTACTTACCTTTTTTTTAATAGAAAAGGGTTGTATAATTTGCATAATTTACCAAAAACACCAATAATTTTTCTAATATACTAACCAAAAAGTTTTAAAAAGTGCCTAGCCTACCCGAAACAACAATTTCATACTGTACTCACCATTTAAGTTGACATCTTTGGCTTGCAGGAGGGAAGGAGGAGGAGAATGAAATGGACGGTGGTTATTTTTTGGAAGGAGTTTCCTTATACAAATCTTTTCTTTGTAAAATTGTCGAGATGGTGGATTTCGACATGCTGTACATATTAGCGAGATCGGTCACACGAACACCACTCTCATATTTCCACACAATTTCCTTCTTCGTTTCGATTGTGATCGCTTTCTTGACCTTCTTTACCTTCGCTTCCTTCCTTAGCAATTAGCGAAATAATAAATTATATAAATCACTGCACTGACCGAAATTACATCCACAAACACATATATCTGGGCTCCGACTGACACTTACAAACGCTCAAGCAGATACACGTGACCGCATTTGGGTCGTAACGCAAGATGTTGGTCGTAATTCAAAACTAAAATTTTGGTCGTAAAGCAAGTTGTTCTCATGTCAGGCCGGTCGTATATCAAGGGTTGACTGTATATGAGAACAACTTGCTTTACGACCAAAATTTTTGTTTTGAATTAAGACCAACATCTTGCGTTACGACCCAAATGCGGTCACGTGTATCTGCTTGTGCGATTGTAAACAAACAGCCGAGAGCGTTTGTAAGCGTCAGTCGGAGCCCAGATATGTGTTTGTGGATGTAATTTTCGGTATATTATATATATATATATATATATATATATATATATATATATATATAATAGGTAATACAAAATAAAGTCTCAATTCTGACTAGTCAAAAGCATTCAAGTTTTACAGGAGAACACACTAAATTTGTTGGTCAACTCCAAATAAAATCTTAATTGTAAAATCTTCAATCTAAAACTAACAATTTAAAGCTTTTAAATTTTACAGGATAGGAGGTTCTAAATAAATAATGTAGGTACTAATATAAAATAAAATGTCAACGAGTTACCTCTACACTGTAACCTTTCCTTTGTGTAGATTCAAATTCAAACTGTTTTAAATGGTTGGGAAACAAACTCACAAATAAAGACACAAACATTCTGTATATATCCTCGGTACAAATTTAAGCAGCTTTCAAATATGAATGAAGGAGAACATAAACAAAATTGGCATATTCACTGATTTGTGGTCAGCGTATGCTCCAAGGCAAAAAAATAAAGGCACAAGAAAACCCCATTAGTGCAGTAAAGGCTATAAAGTCTGCATTGTGTGTGCTCTAAAGCAGTGGTCCCCAACCTTTTTGACAGCAAGGACCACTTTATTAGATGCAAATTTTTCCACGGACCGGTCGGGGGTGTGGGGGGCAATTTTATACACAATTTACATAACATTTCTTTTATTATTAAGTTATTAAGCAGTTCGCATACGTTTGCAACCTGAGATTTTTCTTCTTTTTTTGCATATAACAAAGACATATGCTTTGCATTTGCCATTCCAACAGACTGCACATCACAAACATTAACACTGTTATCGTTTTTTTCGTGTCTGCTGTTTCTATAGGAGGGTGACAATGAGTTAAATTCCAATGGTTTTTCAAATGTTGACAAGCAATAAGCAAAAGGTATCACTGAAAACCACAGAAAACAAAAACGGCAAAAAAAAAGAAACAATACGAGGAAAGTTCGAAGAAAGAATTTTTTTTTTACAATGTTTCTGTTTGGGGATCGTTGTACAAACGTGCACATCTGAGCTGCAACCACAGATCTAACTGCTCTGTGGATGATTCATTCAGGCATTTCAAGGTCACTTCGTTGTAATGAAAGCATCTGCTGAATGTACTTCGTAGTAACGCGATTTCTATAGACTCGTGTCATATGGGGAAACTGTCGGGACCGTTAAAATACTTTGTTGTAATACTCTCTCACCTCGGTCTCTCTCCTCTCTCTGCACCGCTGCAAAGCCCCGCCCACCAAGCGTTCTGAAAAGTCTGAGTGAGTCTCCGTTGCCGGCAGTTTTCTCGCGGCCCGGCTGTCAGACAGCTGCGGACCGGTGGTTGGGGACCCCTTCTCTAAAGGATGGCACTATTGCATGCTTTCATCACAGTTTGTAGTACACGGTACTCTGCATCTTGTTTGACTTTAAATAGCCAAAATATCTCCACAACACCAGATTCTTTAGACCATTCTTTTCAACAGTGTCCTTTTCCTTTGAGCCTTGGGCTGTGTCCATTGAGGTGTCCTTTCGGTAACTCTGATTTTTATTTATCTTTTTTAAATTTTCATTCTTTATCGTTTTATCACCCAGCCCTATTATAGATTTTATAAACCCATTCAACAGTATAGTAAGTACTTAATTGCTGCCAGGCAAAGTGTATTTAATATGTATAAAAAGTGATGTAATTTTAAAATAGTGTGACCAAAATATATGCAAATACCCTTAAGTCAACATCTGCTATGTGCACTTTAATGATGTATGAATTTTAAACCAAAGGGGTAGATTGAAGAAAAATATCTTTGTCCCAAACATTATGGAAGGCACTCTGTTAATCAGAGTTACTTTAGTTTTCACAACAACATAATATAGTGCCAGTAGCTGAACTTGTGTTTTTTTCCCATAAATTATTTAACTTTTTACAACAATTTGAAAACTTGACAATTTGTAGAATGCTGAGTCTCCAATCATTGCATTTTGCTGGTAGTTCTTCTTGGCTGCATTTGAACTTACTGAACCTGTTGTTTCTGTAACAACATTAAGAATTAACAATATCATTTTAGTATTGGTTCTGGCAAACACTGCTGTGGGAGTGGCCTTACACCAGGAAACAGGAAAATGGAATTTGTTGTAGTATTAAATGTATGTAGAAAAAAAAAGAAACAATTGTAGAGGATTATCTTTTATGTAAAACTTAACTTTGATGTGCTGTGGTAATTGTCCATTATTTTTATCAAATAATTTTATAATTGTAAAAAGGATTAATCTTTTGGAATTGTTAATAAATAAAATTTTTCTGCATATCCACTGTAGTTTCTTCTTGTTTAATGTCATTTAATGCAAGGGGGACTGTAAGAGACCAAGCGTGTATATTTGTTTTTTTCCCCCACATTTAAAGAACTATGCATATAGCACTTCTTTCCAAACATATCTAACTCAAATTTCTGAAATTGCCATTCTCTGAGATATCTATTGCAGGGTTTAAATTTCAAGTGTGATAGAGATGACAATTTCACAAGCAGGGTGTGGAGTAGGGGTCAGCATAAATTGTATGAAGAATGATACGACCAAGGTTGTTATTAGAAAGGAAAACTAAAAGGAAGATAAAAACTATTAATAAAAAACACTTTCATAAACTGAAATAATTAACAAAACCAAGTAAAAACTGAAACTATGCAAAACTTTTAAAGTAGTTAAAAAGATAATAAAAAGTATTTTCAGTTTTCATCAAACCAGACTTGTGTCCAGTCTGATCTGGGCTGCAGGAGCTGCAACATTTATCAAAATATATGAATGAATATTTGGTCTTTGTTTTCAAAGAAATGTTCATTCCATGCTTGCCAACAGATTCTTGTTTAACCCTTTTACTATTATTCCTGAAATAACTCATCCACAGCTAGCCACTTACACTCATTATCTGCGGGATTATGTTTCTTCTGTGAACAGTGGGTAGTGGCACACAGCGTTTGCGGCAGTAGGGTAAGATGAATACAGGTAATCAGAATGTAAAGTGCATGAAGAAGAAAGCATGTTATTGTGTTGATAATGGTGTGAGTTCTTCACAGATTGCCAGGGACTGCATTAGGGGTGGGTGTTATGGCCCCCAAATTATGTCACAATCTTATTCAAAATTATCGTGGTTACTGTATATGTTAGGATTGTCAAATGAACATTACTATTTGAGCTTAATTCAAATCTAAATTAAAACGCAACCGCTGACATTCAATTGTAAAAGATTTTTTTCCCCCTTGCTTTCTTTTCAGCTTTGTGTTACTCCAGAGACTCTCTGCTGCAAAACTTTGTGTTTTACATGTCACTTCCATGATCAGCATTTTTACAGTTTTTAATTGTTAGTTTGGGTAGATCTTTCTACTACACTTCTCTGCTTATTGTTTAACATGTTCTAACAAGAGATGTTAAGCATGTCTCTAGCACCCTAGAAGTAGTGTTTGGCTCCTGAACCTTTTTGAGTCATTCCATGTCAAATCAACTGCTTTTTCCAGAAATTCCACGCACTTCAGTCTCAAAAAATTCTGAGAAAAATATCAGGTTGTACCCATGTTACCCCTGCAGAATTATTTTGATATAAGTTTACTTTCCAAGATTCAGCCATTTTCGTGTGGGGAGAGGGGTGTCCTAGTTGAAACGGCTTTATTTTTTCATCAGTTTCACAAGACCATATCTCAAGAACTAAACAACCTAGCAGGCTCAAATCTTTCATACTGATACTTTTATAGGTATGGTACATATTAAATCATAATGTTTGGTCCACATGACACCACTTGGTAAGAGCAGGCCTTCAAAAATGGGGAAAAAAATATTTTTTGTCTTTGGCTTTGCCATTTTTAGTCTTTTAGAAAGCCCAACTAATACAGCCCGCTGAATTTGTTTTATGTTTACATACCTACACAGGGCTTTTCAAAAGGTAAGAAACAAACAAGGGTTTGACCAGCAGACTTCTCAAATATGAAAAAATCAGTTTGGGTCTAATTTTCAAATCAGCTTAACACACTGTGGGAATATCCAGATATTTTTAAAATTATTTTTCCTGTACCCTACATAGCTCCTTCTTTCTCAGAAAGCAAGTCTTACTTTTCTTACGGGAATCTTTCATTTTTATTTTCCATTCTAATCATGGGTTGAATTCACCATTTGTCAGTAATGATAATCATCAAGTTCTTCATCATTAACTTGGGTATTGGATTAATGGAAAAAATAAATCACCAAAGGTACATTAAACAAATCACATGAACAATATAACTGGTTGATTTATCATTAAATACAGCACGAGTTATAATGTTAACATCTTGGCATTGGAAGTACAGAGTATAGGGAATCTTTGTCTATTGTTGTAGGTGTACTAAGCAGTGCAGTAGCACACTGTAATGGCACATAACTAATATTGTCTCTTGGTGGCCAATGGAAAAGAATCCTACTTAGTTGAATCCTGTATGTTATTCTTTGAATAGAAGTGCCCTGCTCTTTAAACTTATGAAGTAGAGCTTCTTTGCACACTTAAGTTACATCTACCAGATGTTTTTTTTTTTTTTTAAACTATACCCTTTGTTTCTTGTGATTTGTTTTAAGGTTCTGCTCTATATTAATGAAAGTATATGCCAAAAAAAAAAATATTACGAGGTGAGAATACTTAAATATCATTACAATGCAACATTTCATACTTTTATTAACTCCTTTTGTGTAATGTGAATACACTTACCATGCCACAACTTATATCAAATATAATTGTACACTGACTTCATGGATTCTACACCCAAGGATCAGAAAGGCATATACAGTAGCAGAGAAGGGGGTTGGAGAGTTGGGCAGTGTGCAGAAGACTAAAGCAACAAGTGTACGTAACACGTTTTGGTAATCGTTAGCAATTTTATATGATTTTTCATATACGCATTACAGGCAGATGAAGTGTCCTGGTTCCATTTTTCTTTTTGATCTTGTCATTTTCCATGCACAGAAAATACCATTTTAATGAAGACTGCCTCAATGCGTAAATAAAATACTACGTTCAATGCACCGTGAGGGGAAAAAAAGCTAAAATAATAATGAAGCATACGGAGGCACACCTAATACAAATGTATATGTAATAGCACTTTGGATAGTTAACCTACATTCAAATATGCTCAAATATTTACTTATTTTTAAAATGACTATTCAAACTGTATTTTTGGTATAATTTGACATCCCTAGTATATATCAATGTGTAATATTTGTGCATATACTTTTCAGACTGATTCCAGTTTTGGTACTTCTTTTGGCCCAGTTTTATAGTGTTAACAGTGGATGTTTCTCCTGTAATGAACTTGAAACTAAAATATTCTGAAGGTGTTTACTACATCAAGAAAGGGTTGCATTGAGCTGTTACAATTGTGAACACTGTAAGTTGCATTGCATTCAAGTTTAACTCTACATAAGTTTGCAGTATTCTTGAGTGGATATAGTCCAAGACCATGCAAATATAAATGCATTTGTTTGACAATTAATGGATCTACTTTTTATTGCATGGCAGTTCTGCCAGTGTCTAGTGCCTCTTGGCTAGTGGAAGCACATTTTGCGTCTCAGTTATTGTCCTTGCAGAAATTTCACATTCTACCCATGTTTACTAAATTTTCAGAATACTGTTTTGATTTCCTCCCACATTACAAGACTTGACATTGGCCAGCTGTGTTCCAGAATGTTTTTATGAACTGAAACTACACTTTTTCAGCCTTCACAACCACAATGCAGTAATTTATTCATATAGTTAAATTCTTAGAGCTTGTGTTTACTTTTGAAATTTAATAACTTTTTGGAGACCGCTACATTGGCCCTAGTTAACACTAGAATCCCTGAATCCTACGAATGTATTTGTAAATTCCCTTGCACCTCCTCATCAGAGTCTTTATTTTGCAAATGTGTCAATCAGCACATGCAGCAAGCAACCTGTTATCCCATCCCCCCCAAGTCAAAATGCAAAATTCTCACAGCTGAACTCTCTTTATCTGGGAGTTAGGTGTCTGGAATTGTATAGGATAAATAAGAATGGGATTGAGCATGGGAAAGGCGCTATATAAGTAAAATGTATTATTATTATTATATCGTTATTTGGAATACATATATTTAATGTGTGATTGACACATTTGCAAAATAAAGACATTTGATGAGGAGGTGTGAGAAAATTTAAGATGGCCCGGCATTATGAATATTTTCGTAGGTTTCAGGGATTCTAGTGTTACAGTGGGAGAGGAGGTGCTATTGTGCATCCCGACCCCAATCAAATCCCCCACCACACTTATAAAGCCATTTTATCCATTCATTATTATTGCAAAATGCAAAAAACTGAACAGTCAAAAGAGAATGTAGGAGAGCAGCTATCAATTATTTAAGTAGTTGAGTATTCTGCTGATTATTAAGTTGATTTATTGAGTAATTAGATAAATACTTTTGCATTATTAAAGAGAAAAGAAAAATGAAGACCGCAACTATTAAAAATGAATAGTTGGTTTCTTATTTTGAAAAAAATCGACTTTTTTTTTTTTTGCTTAAATTGCATACAGTAATATTATCTGTCAAAAATAAATCCCTTTACTGCATTTAAGTGCCTTATTACATTCTGGGTTTTACAGAAAACATTGAAATGCAAAATAAAATTTCAGCATACTTTTAAAAAAAGGTATACACACAACCCAAAACTAAGGATTAAATTAATACTAATAATACATAAAAATTGCCTTTAATTTGTGCAACTTAACTTTCAGAAATACAAGTTTCAACCTAACTACTTCTCAGCCATAACATAATACATTACTGTCTTCTTTGTGGCATTTGTAGGGGACAAAAAAAAAATAATCAAGTTCCAGCAAGATTGTATATCCTGGATGAGATAGATATGGGGTGTGTGTCTGTATGACTGACATAATAATAACATGAAAGAAGCCCAGGTTTTCACAAATTGACTGCAGTATTTTATTTTCTGTGGTTATTTACTTGAACAAAATGTAGCTAATTTAGGGACATTGTAACTAGCCACCAGACTGATTTAAGTTCTTAACTAACCATTACATACAGCCATCGTTAACATATATTCTTTACTCTCAGCTAGCAATGATTTACTTTAAATGCTAATGTTAACATTACCTTTTGTTGGGTCTGCCTTGTGGACTTGATTCACAGATTGCATGCTTTCAGCTGAAATGCTGAAACATTGATGATATGCTGTTGTGTTAGGCTAGTTCTGTTTTACAGTAGTCACACTGTTACAGAGTTCATTTTTTTTTTTCTTCAGTTGTAGTGTCACCCAAACTTTGCACACTTTTTCTTTGATCTGTCTCTTCGCTTCACCCCTCTTTTTCCTTCTCCTTTCTTTCTCTTTCTCCATTTTGCAATTCTTGCCCTCAGATCACATCTTCAATATTTCACATATCCATAGTGTATAACCATGTTTTGTGACCGTAATAATCTGTGCAAAACACAGTGAGCTAACTGAGCTGTATTTCAGTGGTTCCTAAACTTTTTTTTTCGCGCAGCCCTATTTTGACTTTTTTATGTCTTCGAGATGCAGAATCACAGTCTGCACAGTGATGCAACCCTTAAAGGATCACCATCACAGGTCATAGTGGAGCAATTTCTTCTTACACTGACCATGGCGATCCATCACAAGATACTCCGCAAACCATACGCAACCCTTTCCCGTTGAGTACTATTGTTTCATGACCCCTAGTTTAAGAACTTATGCTGTAGTTTATATGGATTAAACAAAACCGTGATGCAAAAGATTTTTAGTAATCAAGTTACTCGAGTTTCTTGAGGAATCGTTTCAGCCCTAAGATAATGCATATGTAAATTTACATGAAGTTAAAATATACAATTTAGCATTATTAGGTCTGTTAGCAAAAGCTAAAATCTACATTACTAGGAAGAGGACATGCAAGTACATCTTGTCACCTCACAGACAATGACGAAGACATTTAATTGACACAAAAAAAATACAATACTGGCGATTAATACTTAACTCTGTACACATATACTGACTGATAGGTTTTCCGGAAAAAATACTGACACCAAACACATTGAAGTGGATCAAGTCTGACAAGCATGTGCAATTTTAAATTATTGTGTGGGTGTATTACAATAGAATTGTTAATTGCATGACTGCCTCATGTTAATAACTGCAGGGCAGTACAGTACCCTCAGCAGACAATAAGTTCAGTAACTGAATATTTTTGCAAGGGGCTATATTTGACTTGAATAAAAGGGAGCAGTGCTGTGTTAATATTCTGAGTCAACTTCACCACCCTTTGCAATGCTTTGTGGTTTTGTGCAGACAAAGTGTTAATGCAGTAGGTAAGAACAGATTTTATTTAGAACTTATTTCAGTTGATTAGCATAGATTAAAGACATTGGGGCTTACTTCAAACAGAATGAGGAAATAAGGGTTTTGGTAAGCTACCTGTACTCTAGACAATAAGTCCACTATAGGTTGTCAGTAATTACAATTCCAAAGAAATCTAAGGTGCTTTCCACCTAAACTGCATGTCTCCTGATTTTGAATGTCTTCCTGAACTTTCTCACAGGCTCCTTGGTTGTGAGACACTAAATCAGATATTGTTGTCTTTGTACCACTGTCTCAGAAGGCAGATCTCTTCTGTTGGTTATCAGAGCTACAATGCTGGCATTATCCACAGATTTAATGACAGAGTTGTGCCTGACAGCACAGTTGTAGGTAAACTAGGAGTACTCTGGAGTACACACTGCCTTATGGGGAGTATTGTGGTGGTGATGCAGAGGGTGGTGCTACATTTCAGCTTTATGAGCTTGGCAATCAGTTTTGATGGTACAGCATTGTTTAATGTAAGGCAATAGTCTGCACATAATTCTTCTGGTCTTCAGATTTTGTGGGACCTGACCCAATTTTTTGTGGTGTGGTACATCATTTTATCTATGCTTTAATTACTGAGATAGCATTAACTGGCATACATGGAAAAAAATATTAGTAAGATGAAAGAGGATATTAAAAAAGGCAATTTTAAGGAAACATTAGACATATGGCACTTATTTTCCATTGCAGTTGATGAGAAAGGAGACAACCTGCTTTTTGCTTGCTGTGATAGGCGTTGAATTTTTTTAACATTCAATATCCAAATGAAGCTGACATTCACAAACATGAAAGTGCCATAAAAATCAAATAACTGAAAATGTGTGGGGTTTTCATTTGTCAGGATCTTTGACCATATGTCATGGTTTCTGGGAAAGGTTTCCTTATTTTTATGCCGCACTTGTTTGATAAAGAATCCCGAATTGGCAGAATTGCTCTTAGTACGATATTGCTGCATCTTTCGTTAATGTCCTAGTCTATGAGCAAGAAGGCCCAAAATCTAAGAACAGTAGTAGTAATGGATGAAAACGCATGAATGGTACAGAAGTACAGATGTGTTTGGACAGACAGCTTCAAAATAGGCTACAGAAGAGCCACAAATCAAGTATTGTTGAGGTTTCAAATAATTAACTGTAGTGCCCATAAAAAAAAAAAAAAAAAAAAAATTCCCCCCATGTGTCTTCGCTTCAGCTGTGATGCAAAAGACACTTGGGGTTGGTCAAATACTGAATGATGTCAAATAATTAGTCCCATTTTTTCAAACTCTTCAGTCAGCAGAGTGAACTGGAAAAAATCCTTTAACTCAGTATGACCAAAGGGGTTTTTTGGCATTATTGTGCCTAAATTATGTACCCAAAAATAAACACTCCACATTTTTAATGAAGTTATATATATGATTAAAAACCCTTGTACAAATAGCAACTAAATAAAGCACAAGAAATTAGCACTTTTGGGATTTCTCTCCAAAAAAACTTGATTTTTATAGTACATAAATAAGACATTTTATGAAGCACAATCCCAGAACCCATATAATTTCTTGCTATTAAACAATCTTTCAAAGCAAGTATTACAATTGCTAAAAAAAATACACAAATGCACAAACACACTACAGTATATATCACCCTGAAGCAGTAAGTAGACAATTTGTAACTATATACGTATAATTACATACTCATCTAAAACTTTACTTTCAAAATTATTTTTCATGCCAGTCATTGAAACAAATTCTTTTTACCAATAGACACAGAGAAACCTTACATTTTGTATAATAGATTGGAGTTTTGTGCTGCAAAGTCTTCTCCTGCCTTCTGTTGCAGTGTGTTTTTGTGTGTTTATTTTTTTATTTCTAGTTTTTTCTTGCATTTTATGCCTGGAATAAACTAAGTACATACATACATACATACAGTTTCATACCAGCTTCTTCTAGTGTTGGTTACAGGGCAGGAGACAGGTCCTTTGTTGGCTGCCCTAAGCACAGGGCTGGAAAGGGCTATGGACAGGGCCGCACACATAGCTAGTCTCACACACACAACATACACCTAAACCAGTGTTTCTTGGCCTCTTTTGGGTCACAGGTGGCTGCTGTTTGGTTGCAAGTGAAACATGTTAATGGTATAATCTGCCTCACAAAACCGAAAGCCACCAAATGGATCGACAAAGCTATGTCAAATTTTTTTAAATCCTGTTTCTAATTGTACTTGCTCATCAAGGGCTTGCTTCAGCACCCCTGCATGGCTACTCTTTAGTTTTATTTTCCATTTCTAATTGCAATCCTTTCTGCCTTTTTGGGGTGTGCATTAAAGAGAGCATGATTAGAAACAGAATAAAAAATGTTGTATGCTGTTGTCTATCACTTCTGTTGGTGTAAGTCACTAGCTGAAATGGCATTTTTCTCTCATGCTTGTGGCACAGCAATGCGAGAGACGTGATACAGTGACATTTGATTGAAGAGGGGAACGTTGCATGTAAGTTTGAGAAGCACAAGGACAGCGTAACAGTACTTGCCAGTATGCTAAGTTGATATTGAAGAGCAGTACTCAGAAAACTAATGTAGGGAGAATGTGCAGTAGACTGCATTCAAATATGGTAATTGAACCCATGATGCTTGAACTATAAAACTGTATGCTGTGTCAATCTAAATAGTCAAAACTGTAATCTGAAAGTGACTCGAGCCTTTTGTGTAATGATGTGTAATGGTACATGAAGATGAGCTGCCTCACATGCAGTATATTTGGTGTCTTTTACGCACAGCTGTAACATATAGTACAAATGACCAATCATAGACAACTGTGCATCATTGGTATACTGTAAAACTCCTCTAAGTAATGAGTCTATCACTGTATATGGCACGATGTAGGTGTGATCTTTGATTAAAGCAGATTCATTCAGCTGTGATGTGCAGCGTGTATCAGCATATATGTGTGCAAATGGCATATTTTAGTAATGAAAGAGAGCAGACAAAATGAAAACTTGTGATTCATTTGAAAGAAAACTCCCTTGGATATATACAATTACCATTATTGCTTTTGATTGGCTTGTGGTTTTTTTTGCAACATAAAAAAATAAGTTTGAACTATGGCCATGTCCTGCTGATGGGACACCTTGTTCATAAATGCTTAATAGGTTCCACAATACGTTCACTTTGAAATGGCAATTTTGATTTCAGAAAACATGCCTTCTTTGTTTTTGACATATGCCTATGACAACAAATGGATGCTGAACATTAGAACAATCTAGACGAGAACATATTATTCAACCCAGCAAAGCTTGCGAGTCCTATCCACTTAATTCTACTAAAATGCCATCGGGTCTAGTTTTGAAAGTCCCTAAAGTCTTACTGTCTACCATGCTTCTTGGTAGCTTGTTCCATGTGTCTATGGTTCTCTGTGTAAAGTAAACATTCCTAATGTTTGTGTGAAATTTACCCTTACAAGTTTCCAACTGTGCCCCCATGTTCTTGATTAACTCATTTTAAATTAACCGTCTCGATCAACTGCACTAAATTCCCATCATAATTTTAAACTCTTCAGTCATGTCTCATCTTAATCTTCATTTGCTTAAACTGAAAAGGCTCAGGTAAGCTTTTAATATTACCTCATAATTGGGCCTAGGTAAAATTAATCTATTTTCCAGTTAGTCGTTATTTTTTGTTTAAACAATTCAATACTGATTCTTAAAGTCTCAAGATAGATCTTGGGAATCTCTATCCTGCACAATTACTGTATGTAGATTTTTGCTTAGCATTTGTTTTGGTGTCCAACCCAGTAGATGGCACTAAAGTGCCTGTTAAGGCTTTCTATGGAAAAAACACTTTAAACTTCGCATAAAATGGTGTGTCCTCCTTTAACTGAAATCAGCATCTTAGACACTTAAATCAGATGTGTGGACTTACTACAGACACAAATGGTAAAGAACAACTAGATAAAAAAGCAAAGCCATATGTAACCTGTGCAGCTCAGAGGTTAATTATTGTTGTAACACAAGAAACTTGAGAAATCATTTATCCCGACATTACCCAGAAATGTTGCCTCAATCGACATCAAAATAAGTTGAACCTAAACAATCTGCACTGTAAACAGCATTTCGCTCCGGACTTCTGTTTGTCACTCAAAAATAACAGAATCTTTAGCAATTTTTTTAATCTGTAAAAATAAGAGACCCTAAAGATAAGAGAACCCACAATGCCCCTTACCCTGCAAAGCAAAAAGGCAATTGTTGGAATTTTCAAAGCAGCCTGTGCTATAAAAGTGAGTGTGTGCTTAAAGCAGCTGGCTTGAAGTAGCTCCATAATAGCGGCATTATAAGTCATTATGGCTGATCCTTTTTCTAGTATGTTCCATTCATTCATTGCTGCTGTGAACAAGCATCAGCTCTAGATCCTAATTTTAAAATGCTTCCTTTTTTGTCTGAGGACTGTTAGGACACGTTTTCGAGACCGATTAACGTGACTTTTATAAATGAGCAACTGAAGATACAGTATGTGTAACTTGTAAAATTATAGAAAGACATGAGTCTTCCCAATCTAGCTTTAATTTTGACTAATTCAGGATTATTTTAAATGTCCAATAGGAAAATAAATTTGGCTAATGGTTTAGCTGAAGGGTGTCTGCATGGAGATTCATAACACATGAATAGGTTGTTGAATAACATTTTTTATTTAAGAACCAATATTTAAATATTTTTTAATGATATAGATGTCTTATGAAGTAAATGCCATTGTATTAAACCAAGGAACACCCCATAATATGTGTGGACTCTGATGTAATGATGCATATGTTAGTTAAATTATGGGTGAATTTTGAATGAGTGCAGTGCTACAAAAGTGTTTTTTTTTTTTTTATAAAGAGCAGTGATATTTTGTTGACTGTTCATTACTAATCAAGTATTTCTTCTTAAATGTCATTCCATGCTTATTCATATGTTTTGAAAGCACTACTGTATGTAGATGCCTTCAAATAAAGTTTTTTACTGAAATTTGTTTATATTAATTTTCTCTATGTAAAGTTAAGTAATTTAAAAAAAAAAACAAAAAAAAAAACACCACTTCAAATATACAGTATCGGTGCACATTAATTCAGTCAAGATAAAATCAATATCGCATCAAGTTGGGGCATTGTGAATTGGAATCGAATCGAATTGGGACATCAGTGCTGATAGCCAGCCCTACTCATAATTCATCCCTTTTAGCCATGGACTCTTCTGTAGACTTTTTGTAGCACTGATATTTAATACCTTTAATTCCAAATTCTTGGATCTATATTTCTTGAAGTAAAGATATTACTGTTTGAAAATGTACATGCGAGTGAAAATAAAATACAAAAATCAAGTGTTGAGAGTTTCCATCAATTCCTTTTTATTAATTGCAAGGCCTTGAAGTTGCTGTCATTAACAGAACTACTGTATTTAGTAGGTGGCATTGGGGAACAGTGTGAATTAAAAATACTGTGGATTTGTATTGCATTTGCACAACAAAATATATCAGAAAGTGCATATGCAACAGCATAGAGTAAAAATAAACTTCATCCTACACAATGGATGCTGCAGGTTAGCACTGTTACTCAACAAGTCCAAAGTCAAGTAGAGGCTGTTTCTGTTAAACACTTACAAGGTGTCACCTGTAAGTGCAAAGGCTTGCACATAAAGAAAACCCACATGCTGTGCTGAATATACTTTTCCATGCAACAGAAGGTCACAAAATAAATAAATGCATAACAGCTCAATAATCATTCTTAGGTAGATAAAGTAAACTTGTACCAAAGATAATGTGGGAGATTGCTAGGTTAAAACACATATACAGTAATCCCTCCTCCATCGCGGGGGTTGCGTTCCAGAGCCACCCGCGAAATAAGAAAATCTGCGAAGTAGAAACCATATGTTTATATGGTTATTTTTATATTGTCATGCTTTGGTCACAGATTTGCGCAGAAACACAGGAGGTTGTAGAGAGACAGGAACGTTATTCAAACACTGCAAACAAACATTTGTCTCTTTTTCAAAAGTTTAAACTGTGCTCCATGACAAGACAGAGATGACAATTCCATCTCACAATTAAAAGAATGCAAACATATCTTCCTCTTCAAAGGTCACATAGATAGAGAAAAGCAAACAAATCAATAGGGCTGTTTGGCTTTTAAGTATGCGAAGCACCGCGGCACAAAGCTGTTGAAGGCGGCAGCTCACACCCCCTCCGTCAGGAGCAGATAGAGAGAGACAGAGTTTGTTTTTCAATCAAAAATCAATACGTGCCCTTCGAGCTTTTAAGTATGTGAAGCACCGTGCAGCATGTCGTTTCAGGAAGCAGCTGCACAAAAGATAGCAACGTGAAGATAATCTTTCAGCATTTTTAGACGAGCGTCCGTATCGTCTAGGTGTGCGAACAGCCCCCCTGCTCAATCCCCCTACGTCAGGATCAGAGAAAGTCAGCGCAAGAGAGAGAGAAAAGTAAGCTGGGTAGCTTCTCAGCCATCTGCCAATAGCGTCCCTTGTATGAAATCAACTGGGCAAACCAACTGAGGAAGCATGTACCAGAAATTAAAAGACCCATTGTCAGCAGAAATCCGCGAACCAGCAAAAAATCTGCGATATATATTTAAATATGCTTACATATAAAATCCGCGATGGAGTGAAGCCGCGAAAGGCGAAGCGCGATATAGCGAGGGATCACTGTATACAAAAGCAAATATTAAACGAATCAACTTCTTATTAGAAGAGATTTGAGAAATTTGGGAAATTAATTACTGCAGCAGTTGGAGATCAAAATTGCTGTTCATTGCTGTCCAAGAAAGCTGTCGCATTTTATATTTTTTGCCGAGTATTTTTTTGTTTTCTGTTTAGAGATTTTATTATGTAAAATGCATTTATTAAATATGTATGTAAATCCATATAAACATATTTTCTTTTGAGAGGAGCGAGCTTGTCTAGATTGTGCCAACCATGCTTGAAGTTATAGTATCATTTATGTTTGATTTCAACAACCCAAATGAAGACTGCAGAAAGCTCATCTACTAGTTTGTGGTACTTTTTATTTTTTTCTGCCCTGAATACCTAAGAAGAAGAGAGAATGTTGCTTATTGTCTATACCTGTCCAGATGAGTCACTGACCGTAATTGAATGTTTAATAGTAGTGAAAAATAGAGTGCTGTTGGCTTTTACGCTGAGTATCTTTTAGATAAGTAGCAGTTCAGTAGGGTGGCGCAGTAATGCAGTTGAAGATGCTGATGCACAAATCTTGTACCCAGCACTTGTCTATGTAGACCAGTGGTTCCCAAATTCGTCCTGGAGACCCACTGTGGCTGCAGGTTTTTGTTCCAACCAGATTCACAATTGGTGATAATAATCGATAACAACTGATTTCGTACAGCTGGTCTTTTTTACTCTTCTCTTATTCTGCATTAAGAAAAACACAGCAGTATGACTTTTACATTTATTGGGCATTTAAAAATATTTGTATTTTTCTAAAGCTATAAATGCTTAACTCTTTTATTATTTTCCTTTTATTTTCCCCTTTTCCTTTGTAGTTTGCTCCCTTCATTTAACCCTAATAGTGACAATTAACAACTAGCATAGCAGACACCAAGGATGATGAAAGCAGCAATGACTTCAGTATCAGGTCCACTAGTTAGTAAATAATCAATGAAATAATTAGAGTACCTGAAAAAGCAGAATGGAAATTAGGTTGAAAATACTGTTGCCGACTTTAAAAAAAAAAAAAAAAAAAAAACATATTCCCCATATAACTGAAATCTACCAAACTTATTTTCTAATTTCTACTTTGACTCCAAAACACAGAAACTGGGAAATAATGACTCACTTAATTAGGCCAAGAGACCAATGAAAAACGGAAGTTGGTTGGAACAAAAACCTGCAGCCACACTGGGTCCCTAGGATCGAGTTTAGGAACCACTGATGTAGATGTTACCAAGGTTATTATAGTTTTGCCTTTTTATATTAGATTTTATTTCTATATTTTTTATAACTTTTAAATTCAGTTTAGTTTTAGTTTTCTTTCATCGTGTATTTTTAGTTTTAATTTAGTTTTTATTTCACAAAGACATTTCTATTTTATTTTTATCAGTTTTAGTAATTATGGCATGGAGCTCCTACGGAGTTTAGTTTTATGTCACAATCAGAACTGTACACTTAACGGTTTTGGATATGAGTTTAATGTTAGTGGAAGCTTACTAAACTTCATGGTTTACTATCTGGTTTTGTTTTTGTCTGATAAAAACAAGCATAATCAAAACCAGATACTGGATATGAACAATTGTATAATTTTTAAATTTTTTTCTATGTCATTTGTGCTGAACAAATCTGTACTGACTATTGGCACTTATCCTTTCCTTTTCTTGCCCAGAATGGGCCAATTAGTAATGAAATTTAGGTGAATTTTAAGGTTTATGGGTACTTTACTGTAAATGTTAACAGAACACAACATATCCTGCTCAACACAATATGCTTTTAATGAATGCCTTCAATAATAATAATAATAAGTTTTATTTATGTAGTGCCTTTCATACACTCAAGGACACTTTACAATTCAATACACACATTAACATGACAGTAGAAATTACACACACGAAAAAGAATAATACTCATTGAAAAGATGTGTTTTAACAGAAGTTTGAAATTAATAATAGATTTTTCCTCGCGTAGGCTGAGAGGGAGAGAATTCCCAATTTTAGGGGCTATCACTCTGAAAGCTCTGTCACCCATAGTTATTAACCTGTATTTAGGTACAGTGAGTAACTTAGCATCCGATGATCGTAATGCACGGGCAGGAGTGTAAGGAAGCAGCAGCTCTGACAAATAATGAGGGGCTAACCCATGGAAGGGCTTTAAAGGTGAGAAGGATAATTTTATATTTGATTCTTGAAGAAACTGGTAACCAATGTAAATCATAGAGGACAGGAGTGATGTGAGCAGATTTTTTAGTGTGTGTAACAAGGTTATTATAGTTTTGCCTTTTTATATTAGTTTTTATTTCTATATTTTTTCTGATCTTACTTGGAAATTCAGTTTAGTTTTAGTTTTCCTTCATCGTGTATTTTTAGTTTTAGTTTAGTTTTTATTTCACAAAGACATTTCTATTTTATTTTTATATATATTAGTTTCAGTTTTAGTTTTAGTAATTATGGCATGGAGCGCCTACGGAGTTAGTTTTGTGTCACAATCAGACAGAACTGTACACTTAACAGATTTGGATACGAGTTTAATGCTAGTGGAAGCTTACTACACTGCCTGGTTTACTATCTGGTTTTGTTTTTGTCTGATAAAAACAAGCATAATCAAACTAGACACTGAATATGAACAATTTTACACAATTTTATAATTTTTAAAATATTTTCTCATGAAAATCACAGGGGCTTAGGAAGAACAGGGCTCTTAGACTTGAATGAGTGTGCAGACCCCACCTAGCTGTATTGAGGGAAACAAAGAACAACAAGCATTAGTGTCAAGGTTAGGGACAGAGAGTCTTGAACAGACCACCATAAAGGACAGTAAACCGATAATGAGCAGAGTAAGAGCAGGTAATAGGAGTACGGACAGGCATAAAGCAACAGAGACAGCGTCTGAGATTAAGAACAACATATACATTACCTAAACCTGTTTATCCAGAGTAGGATTGCAGGAAATCTGGAGCCTACCGCAGCAGGTTTGGATTGAAGGCAGGATAAATCCCTGGTATGCAATATGTATGATATGGCTGATGTTAAGAACAAAAAGAATATGATATTTCAACTATCTATTTTGAGAGAGAAAAACATTGAAAAAAGGGAGACAAATATTTTAAAATATAATTCTGCTAATGGATTAGATTCACAATATCAGGTATTTTGAGTTGTGAATATGAACTAAAAAAGATAAATAAATATGGAATAAATACAAAAACCCATTAGTATGTTTAGTTTTTCATCACTTGTCAGACTCTCTACCTTTGTTTGTATCGCTTCGTTGTTAAACAATGTTTTTAAAGCAAAAGTAATTGGTCAGCAACAATATGCTGATCTTGTACGATGACCTAGTCAGTCTCTCGATCAGTGTCGTTTTATTATCAAAAACCGGGAGTGGACTCCCCTCAACTTTCGTGTATGCTCAGATATGGGGATGGATATTTGAGGAGTAAACCGCAAGACAATGATTATTTTTTATATTATGTACATTAAGGAACCATCAACAACAAATCAAATTAATTATATATTGAACAATTATTATAAAAGTAAAGTTGAAAAACTCATACTCGTTTTTTTTTTCATACAGCTGCAGAGTCTGTGTTCAGGTAAAGTACCACTTCCGGGTGATGGATTTGGCCCAAAAGTTAATACAGATCTGTAATTGTGGTGTAACATCCACATGCCGAATTTCATCCATCTATCTAGTTGAGTTTTTGAGTTATTGTGTTTATACACACAGGCAGACACAGACATACATGCGTGCGCGTACACACACAATTCCAAAAACAGTATTGTTGGACACTGGTTAGTCTATAACGTCAAGACTCATCAAAATATCGAAGTCGAATTTTTTCATGATTACTATACTTCGTATATGAGAAAGTAAAAACGATTTCTCCTGTGCAAAGTGGCAGGTGAATTGCTGTTAACAAAAAGCAGACACCTGAGAAATAAACTGAAACATTACTCACTCGTGATTTTTCTGTCCATATGGTAAACGTTTTGTTGACCAGCACATTCTGATTTCAGCCATTTGAATTACATCTTGATGATACAACAAGCACAAAGAAAGGCGGCATGGAAATCGCTTTCTATTTCTCAAGCTTTACGCACCCGCACTCAGCTTGCTCTGTCACCGCAAGTGCTGTATGAACAGCCGCCCTCAGTCACCAGCCGCCGTTCACTGGATGAATATATGCGTGCGGCACGTGGTGGATGACTTTCTGTTTTAGAGTTAAAACTTACAAGGGTTAAAGACTAACGGCAAGAATATTAAATCAAAAACGAAAACTAAAAATATTTTAGTAAATTATTATTTTATTTCAGTTAGTCTTTCCAGCTACTTTAATAGTTTTGTTTAGTTTTAGTTTTTCATTTTGGTTTTGTTAATTATTTTATTTCAGTTTACGAAAATGTTTTTTTAATAATAGTTTCAGTTTTGATTTTAGTTTTCGTTAACTATAATAACCTTGGTGTGTAAGTAAATGAGCAGCAGAATTCTGAACATATTGTAATCTATTGATATATTTTGTCGGGAGGCCATAAAACAAAGCATTGCAATAGTCCAGATGGATAGTGATGAAAGCATGAGTGAGTGTCTCAGTATCTTTCACACTGAGGAAAGAATGCAGATGAGCAATGTTGCAAAGATGAAAAAAGGCTGTCTGTACTATTCAGCTAATATGTGATTGAAAAGTAAGAAGCTGATCAAAGATGACACCCAAATTACGGACTGATGCTAAGGGTTGAACCAGGATCCCATCAATGTCAATTTTTAGCTCACGAAGGGTAGAGAGGACAGATTTGGTACCAACTAATAAGATTTCTGTTTTATTAGGATTGAGTTGTTCAATATTGTATTCAAAATATCTCCCACACAGGGCTTTGTTATTTTCTACCAGCCATATTGATCGCTGATTCCATCTCAGGCACATACAATTTATAGACAGAATTTTGTCACCTGCAGGCCTGAAAAAATGTAAAAAATCAGAAAACAGATTCTACTGTGTTCTGACAGGTGTGATCATGAAAATCATGGAGGCTTACAAAGAACAGGACTCTTAGCTGTATTGAGGGAATCAAAGACAACCAAGAATTTATTGTCAAGGTTAGAGGCAGTAAGACTTGAATAGCCCATGCATAAGAACAGTAAACCCTTAATGAGCACAGCAAGAGTAGGTAATAGGAGTACGGGCAGGAGACAGCATCTGAGATTAAGAACAATATATACATTATCTAAACCTGTTTATCCAGAGTAGGATCGCAGGAATCCTGGTGCCTACCCCAGCAGGTTTGGATTCAAGGCAGGAAAAATCCAGGTATGCAATAGGCATGACATTGGTGATATTAACAAAAAGAATAATATTTCAACTCTCTATTTTGAGAGAGAGAGAAAAACATTGAAAAAAGGGGAACAAACATTTTAAAATATAATTCTGCTACTGGATTATTTTCACAATATCAGGTATTTTGAGCTGTATATATGAACTAAAAAAGATAAATTAATAAATCTATACTAATAAAAGGCAAAGCCCTCACTGACTGACTCACTCATCACTAATTGTCCAACTTCCCGTGTAGGTGGAAGGCTGAAATTTGGCAGGCTCATTCCTTACAGCTTACTTACAAAAGTTAGGCAGGTTTCATTTCGAAATTCTACGCGTAATGGTCATAACTGGAACCTCTTTTTTGTCCATATACTGTAATGGAGGAGGCGGAGTCACGTATCGCGTAATCGCGTGAACTGAAAACAAGGAAGAGATTTACAGCACGACTCAAACGCGGGAACAAAGGTAAATGACGTTAATTGTTGAGTGTCTTTTAATACTGTGTAAGCATACATATTAACACATGCAATTAAACGTGTGCATTTACGGGGTGATTTCTCAGGCTTAAAAGCTTGCCTTTTATCAAAGGTAAATGACGTTAATTGTTGAGTGTCTTTTAACTATTTTAGGGCGGATGTCGACTTTTATCGACAGGAGGGGTTGAAGGCTAACGTCGACAAAAGTCGACATCCAGGGATAGGGGGCGACAATCAGCTGTTAATGGCGACAAATCTCACTGTCACGTCACAGGCATTCCCTCTGTGCTTGGAGGAATGCTAGACTCGTTGACTCGGCAACTAAACCTTGTGTGTGCGTGAGTTGCGAAATGTAAACAAAGGCAAGATGGCACCGACATGTGAAAAGGCAGCGAAGCGAGTGCAGAAAAGAAAACACTCGGCAGACGATGTTTTGCGCATTATCCCGGAGTCGGACTCTTGATTTTTCAGAATCAGATTTTATTGGCAGTGATCAGGAGATCGAGCAAGAGAGTGAGAAGCAGGCATCAGCTGATCAGACACCAGCCGATGCCGCGCCAGCGGATCTGCTGCCAGTTGAGTGCCTTCGCGCAGCCGATGCATCTACGGCAAGGTTCGCATGGGATAAATACACAGACATTGATCCGTTGAGAGCCGATCTGGCTACCGGAGTTTACAAGACGGCATGGCTTGCTGTTGGACACGACAGATCACCAGCTGCTGTACTTCAGGCTGCTCTCTCCTGATGCTGCTTTTCAGCTACTGTCAGACGAGACAAACAGGTAGGCAGAGATTTTTTTTGAATCGCGGGCTGCGTTTGCATCGCATTCTCGTTTTTCAAAGTGGAAACCCACAACGAAAGACGAGATGAAGCGCGCTGTGGCATTACAAATAGAGATGGGACAGAACTGGTGATATAAGTTCAGGGAGCATTGGTCCAAACGTGTTTTGTCCCCTGGTGGCTTAGGTACGTGCTGCTGCAAAGTTTTATTCACTTCTGTAATAAACAGAAGCAAATCCCATAGGGTGAGCCAGGCTATAATGCCATACATAAAGTTCATAAAGTTTCAGAAGATGAAAAGAGGTGACAATACGGTTTTCATGCAGGCAGAAAACTTGGTGGCAGTGGCATGGCATGATGGCAAATGGGTGACTTGTCTCTCTACAGTACACACTAACAATATATGTGAGAAAGTGCAGCAACAGACAATTGAAAAATAGGCACCAAAGCAACACATATTGTAAGGAGTGCAATGTGGCAATGACTGAAATTGGCTGCTTTGAGTGAGATCAGACTTTGCTGTGTAAAGTGTATGCGATATGTATGTGAAATCATAGAGTATGCAGGCTCATACAACATGCAAGACAGTAACATTTGTCAAAAGTAAATATTTTTTGTTGATTTGATATGTTAAACAATTGCTTTGTGTTCTTTTTTAAAAAATGTTAGTTTTTGGAAAAATATTCAGCCCTGGGAGAAAAGAAACAAAAAACAAATTAGCCCTAAAAGAGTTAATACTGTGTAAGCATACATATTAACACATGTGCAATTAAACATGTGCATTTACGGGGTGATTTCTCAGGCTTAAAAGCTCGCCTTTTATTAAAAAGGTAAATGCAAACTGTTTTCATTCTGAAGGGCACAAACCACATTGGATTTCAGCCGTTAAACGTGCAAAAATGTCGCTACACCAGATAAATAAGCGCAACATATTATCAGTTGTATTGTATGCTTACAATACATATAGAAATGTGTTAATCGTTAACTAATAGTATGGAATGGTGTTTTTCGACTCGCGCCTTGATTTAAACGATTCCATGTCTTGGTGGGTTTGCGTAGCTTATTGTCAATATCTTTACACCTCTTTTTAAGACTTATTGACTGAAACGGGCTTTCACGAAAAAAGTTAGGGCTTTGCTACAGGATACACCCTCCACAAGTTAAGGAAGTAAAAATAAAGGTGTATACAGTAATCCCTCGCTATATCGCGCTTCGCCTTTCGCGGCTTCACTCCATCGCGGATTTTATATGTAAGCATATTTAAATATATATCGCGGATTTTTCGCTGCTTTGCGGGTTTCTGCGGACAATGGGTCTTTTAATTTCTGGTACATGCTTCCTCAGTTGGTTTGCCCAGTTGATTTCATACAAGGGACGCTATTGGCAGATGGCTGAGAAGCTACCCAGCTTACATTTCTCTTTCTCTTGCGCTCACTTTCTCTGATCCTGACGTAGGGGGATTGAGCAGGGGGGCCGTTCGCACACCTAGACGATACGGACGCTAGTCTAAAAATGCTGAAAGATTATCTTCACGTTGCTATCTTTTGTGCAGCTATTTCCTGAAACGACATGCTGCACCGTGCTTCGCATACTTAAAAGCTCGAAGGGCACGTATTGATTTTTGCTTGCTTGTTTTTCTCTGTCTCTCTCTCTCTTTCTGTGCTCTTGATGGAGGGGGTGTGAGCTGCTGCCTTCAACAGCTTTGTGCCGCGGTGCTTCGCATACTTAAAAGCCAAACAGCCCTATTGATTTTCCTCTGCCTTTATGACAGTCTCTGCTCTTGACTCCTTTGAAGAGGAAGATATGTTTGCATTCTTTTAATTGTGAGACAGAACTGTCCTCTCTGTCTTGTCATGGAGCACAGTTTAAACTTTTGAAAAAGAGACAAATGTTTGTTTGCAGTGTTTGAATAACGTTCCTGTCTCTCTACAACCTCCTATGTTTCTGCGCAAATCTGTGACTCAAGCATGACAATATAAAAATAACCATATAAACATATGGTTTCTACTTCGCGGATTTTCTTATTTCGCGGGTGGCTCTGGAACGCAACCCCCGCGATGGAGGAGGGATTACTGTATATTTAAACTTTTTAAGTTGTATGCATAGCCCCATTTGGCTGTTTTAGTTTTTTTTTTTCTTTCTTCAATATTTAATCTCCTTAAAGAAAAACAACATATGCATTTTACTTTTTTTGTATCTCTTTAGTAATATTTTAGTGTAAAAGGATAACCAGTATTTAAACCTTTTATGTTACTTTATAAAGTTATTTTACACAATATTGAAAAATTAATAAGAAAGCTACATATTTTGGCAGCTGCTGCTTTAATTTTCAATGAAGAAGAAACAGTTTGCACTATCTAAAAAGGAGAAACCCTCATTTATAAAGGTTTGCTGCAGATGACTTAACTGAAAATAAATGAATAGTTCCTGTGTGTATAATACATATTTATCTATTTGACTTACAACAACAACAACAACATTTATTTATATAGCACATTTTCATACAAAAAGTAGCTCAAAGTGCTTTACATAATGAAGAGAAGAAAAATAAAAGACAAAATAAGAAATTAAAATAAGACAACATTAGTTAACATAGAAAGGAGTAAGGTCCGATGGCCAGGGTGGACAGAAAAACCAAAAAAAAAACTCCAGAAGGCTGGAGAAAAAAATAAAATCTGTAGGGGTTCCAGGCCACGAGACCGCCCAGTCCCCTCTGGGCATTCTACCTAACATAAATGAAATAGTCCTCTTTGTAGTTAGGGTTTTTCACGGAGTCACTTGATGCTGATGGTCATACAGACTTCTGGCTTTTAATCCATCCATCATTGTTGGAACATCATGATGCTTTGGGTAGATGGTGGTGGCGCACGCCACCACCAACAGGACACCGGAAAAGGAAACAGAAGAGAGAGTAGGGGTTAGTACAGATTTATGCCTTTATTCCAGCAACTTGCAACATCTGAGGTACAATTTGTTACATTACTTTTGTTTTTTGCAGCACAGGCAGGTGAAGTGACTTCCTCAGGGTCACACAGTGGTGTCAGTACCAGGATTTGAACTGACAAGCTCCGGGTTTGCTGAAATATTACTGAAGAAAGAAAAAAAACGAAAACGGGCAAATGGGGCTATGCATACAAATGTCCATCCATCCATTATCCACCCCGCTATATCCTAAATACAGGAGCCAATCCCTGCCAACACAGGGCACAAGGCAGGAAACAAACCCCGGGCAAGGTGCCAGCCCACCGCAGGGCACACACACCCACACACCATGAACAATTTAGAATCGCAATGCACCTAACCTGCATGTCTTTGCACTGTGGGAGGAAACCGGAGTACCCGGAGGAAACCCAGACAGACACGGGGAGAACATTCAAACTCCACGCAGGGAAGCGAACCCGGGTCTCCTAACTGGCACCTTTCACTGCGCCACCATACCGTCTGCATACAAACTTAAAAGGTTTAAATAAAACAGAAATATATACCTTTATTTTTACTTCCTTAACTTGTGGAGCGTGTATCCTGTAGCAAAGCCATAACTTTTTTCATGAAAGACCCTTTCAGTCAATAAGCCTTAAAAACAGGTGTAAAGCTAAACTTGCAGCACCAATCACAGGCCCGATTAGAAAGCGGGAAGCTGTGATTTGTCGTCTCCCTCCCATGTAACAATCACAGCCCGTGTTACAACGCACTATGTATGTATGTGTATATGTATATGTGTGTATGTATGTTTGTATATGTATGTGTATATATATATATATGTTGATAAGTGTGTGTGTATATATATATATATATATATATATATATATATGTGTATATATGTAGATATGTGTATATGTAGATATGTATATATGTATATCTATGTATATGTTTACATAACCTCTTTAACACACTACTTCTCCGCTGCGAAGCGCAGGTATTTTGCTAGTATAGAATAAATGCAAAAACACATTAGTATGTTTAGTTTTTCATCATTTGGCAGACTCTGTTTGCCTACCTACCTGTAGTTCAGTAGAGACGTTGCCAACTCGGGAATTTTACAAAGTTTGTATTGCTTGGTTGTTAAACGATGTTTTTAAAGCAAAAGTGATTGGTCAGTGACAATATGCTGATCTTTTATGATGACCGAGTCAGTTTCTTGATTAGTGTCTTTTTATTTTCAAAAATTGGGAGTGGTCTCCTGTAGACTTTCTCATATACTCGGATATGGGGATGGATATTTGAGGAGTAAACCACAAGACAATTATATTTTTATATTATGTACCTTAAAGAACCATCAACAACAAATCAAGTCAAATCAATAAAATATTGAACAATTGTTATAAAAGTAAAGTTGAATAAACCGGACTCTGCAGCAGCATGAATAAAAAAAAAAAAATCGAGTATGTTTTCAAGTCAAGTACCACTTCCAGTTGATGGATTTGTGTCAAAAGTTAATACAGATCTACACTTTTGGTGTAACAACCACATGCCAAATGTCATCCATCTATCTGATTGCGTTTTTGAGTTATTGTGCTAACACACACAGACATAATTCCAAAAAGTGGTATTTTCTTCATCATTCATCAAAATCTCGAGATTGAATTTTTTCATAATTACTATACTTTCTCTGTACATAGTATAAGAGAAAGTAAAATGATTTCTAATGTGCGAAGTGACAGGTGAATTACTGTTAATAAAAAGCAGACACCTGAGAAATAAACTGAAATGTTACTCATTCGTGATTTTTCATTCCATATGGTAAAGGTTTTGTTAACCAGCACATTACAATTTCAGGCATTTGAATTACATCTTGATATACAGTGTATCCGGAAAGTATTCACAACGCATCACTTTTTCCACATTTTGTTATGTTACAGCCTTATTCCAAAATGTATTAAATTCATTTTTTACCTCAGAATTCTACACACAACACCCCATAATGACAACGTGAAAAAAGTTTACTTGAGGTTTTTGCAAATTTATTAAAAATAAAAAAATTGAGAAATCACATGTACATAAGTATTCACAGCCTTTGCCGTGAAGCTCGAAATTGAGCTCAGGTGCATCCTGTTTCCCCTGATCATCCTTGAGATGTTTCTGCAGATTAATTGGAGTCCACCCGTGGTAAATTCAGTTGACTGGACATGATTTGGAAAGGCACACACCTGTCTATATACGGTCCCACAGTTGACAGTTCATGTCAGAACACAAACCAAGCATGAAGTCAAAGGAATTATCTGTAGACCTCCGAGACAGGATTGTCTCGAGGCACATATCTGGGGAAGGTTACAGAAAAATATCTGCTGCTTTGAAGGTCCCAATGAGCACAGTGGCCTCCATCATCCATAAGTGGAAGAAGTTCGAAACCACCAGGACTCTTCCTAGAGCTGGCCGGCCATCTAAACTGAGCGATTGGGGGAGAAGGGCCTTAGTCAGGGAGGTGACCAAGAACCCGATGGTGACTCTGTCAGAGCTCCAGAGGTCCTCTGTGGAGAGAGGAGAACCTTCTAGAAGGACAACCATCTCTGCAGCAATCCACCAATCAGGCCTGTATGGTAGAGTGGCCAGACGGAAGCCACTCCTTAGTAAAAGGCACATGGCAGCCTGCCTGGAGTTTGCCAAAAGGCACCTGAAGGACTCTCAGACCATGAGAAAGAAGATTCTCTGGTCTGATGAGACAAAGATTGAACTCTTTGGTGTGAATGCCAGGCGTCACGTTTGGAGGAAACCTGGCACCATCCCTACAGTGAAGCATGGTGGTGGCAGCATCATGCTGTGGGGATGTTTTTCAGCGGCAGGAAGTGGGAGACTAGTCAGGATAAAGGCAAAGATGACTGCAGCAATGTACAGAGACATCCTGGAGGAAAACCTGCTCCAGAGCGCTCTTGACCTCGGACTGGGGTGACGGTTCATCTTTCAGCAGGACAACGACTCTAAGCACACAGCCAAGATATCAAAGGAGTGGCTTCAGGACAACTCTGTGAATGTCCGTGAGTGGCCCAGCCAGAGCCCAGACTTGAATCCGATTGAACATCTCTGGAGAGATCTTAAAATGGCTGTGCACCGACGCTTCCCGTCCAACCTGATGGAGCTTGAGAGGTGCTGCAAAGAGGAATGGGCGAAACTGGCCAAGGATAGGTGTGCCAAGCTTGTGGCATCATATTCAACAAGACTTGAGGCTGTAATTGCTGCCAAAGGTGCATCGACAAAGTATTGAGCAAAGGCTGTGAATACTTATGTACATGTGATTTCTCAGTTTTTTTATTTTTAATAAATTTGCAAAAACCTCAAGTAAACTTTTTTCACGTTGTCATTATGGGGTGTTGTGTGCAGAATTCTGAGGGGAAAAATGAATTTAATCCATTTTGGAATAAGGCTGTAACATAACAAAAGGTGGAAAAAGTGATGCGCTGTGAATACTTTCTGGATGCACTGTATAAGAAGCACAAAGAAAGGGGGCACAGTAAATCACTTTCTATTTCACATGCTTTGCATGCTCGTATTCAGCTTGCTCTGTCACTGCAAATGCTGTGTAAACAACCACCCTCCGTCACCACCCGCCGTTCAGTGGATGAATATATATGCAGGCGGCTCATGGGGGATGATTTTCTGGTTTAGAGGTAAAAGTTACAAGGGTTAAAGACTAACAGCAGGAATATTCATTCAAAAATGAAAACTAAAAATATTTTCAGTATTTTATTATTTCAGTTAGTCTTTCCAGCTACTTTAATAGTTTCATTGAATTATAGTTTTTCATTTTGGTTTTGTGAATTATTTTATTTTAGTTTAAGAAAATGTTTTTTAATAAAAGTTTCAATTTTGATTTTAGTTTTCGTTAACTGTAATACCCTTGGACGTTACACATTCTCCGCAGGTTAGGTTTGGGATTCCTTCCACAAACCATAAAATATATATGGAAGTTAAATTGACAGTCCCATATTAGTATGAGTGAAAGTATCAGTTATTATAACATACAGTCAAACTCGGTTATAGTGAGTTTGACGAGACCGACACTATTTGCTTGTTATAAGCGGAATTCGCTGTAACCGGGAAATGCGAATTTGACAAAAACTTACTCAGTCTATTAAAGTAATAGTGATTTATTGAAAAAAATATACATTTAGCCCATAATGAAAACATACATTAAGTACAATATACTAATTTCTAAGAAGGTCCAAAATACTTTTTTGTTGTAAACTTTGTAATCTACAGTCGTGCAGTTTGCCTCTTAAAACACTTAATTCATCCAACACTTGCTTTTTCACATCAGTCCCTTGACAAAATGCCATCAATCTATTGCAGGTGTTTTCGGCATCAAACAATGTTGGTAAACTGCGTTCTGGTAAATCCAATATTCCAGCGGTGTCTTCCTCCTTGTCATCTTCATCGTTGTCTTTTTGAAGCAGCGAGTTTATGATTTCGTTTTCAGTAGGAATTCTGCTAGTAAACAATTCGTCATCCACGTGTTGATAGTCATAAAAATTTCCATTATTAATTTCAATATTGTTTTGGTAAACCCATGTAGATAACAGCAATTCATCATCTTCTTCAGAAATAACAGATGTTGATTTCCTGAAGCAATTCTGTATGGTAACAGTCGTCACATTGTTCCAGGCATCAGATAAGAAATTTATTGCATATTGAAATTTATTCCGCTAGTGGCTCGCAAAAGTCCAGGATGTGGTCAAGTGTTGTTCGTAATAACTGAGATTTTGCTCATTATAACAGCAAATTTACATGCAAATAGCTGGTATATCTTTCAAAAATAAATTTTTGTCATTATAACCGAGAAATAGTTATTACCGAGTTTGTCATTATAACCGAGAAATAGTTATTACCGAGTTTCGTTAAAACTGAGTTTGACTGTATCTTGGGAATAGTCTTAGTTATCATTGGAATTATTCTCAAAATAACAAAAACTGCAATATTCACAAAATGAACTTCAGAAAACCACGCACCTGGTTGTGAAAAGTTGCCAAGGAGAATACATAGACATTTTTCAAAAATAGTAGAATCTCAGTTTTTATTTTCTATTCTAAAATGACCCATATGCATTGTTTTACAATAAGGATGCAATCTCAAGGCTGAAATCAGTACCCAATAACATTTGCTTTATTCCTTATCTCTATGCTATGTTTTTCGTGTTTTGTGGGTGGTCTACCTGAGGCGGTGCCACCTACCCTTGTCCCTATAAAGGTAGGGACAACCCAGAGCCCCTTATGGTTCATTTGAATGTGCTTGGGAGTTGGTGAGTGATTCTTCTTTCTTTCTGTGCCTTTTCTTAGATGTTTGAATTTTTTAACTCTTTGCTCTGTTTTTTGACTTTGCTTTCTGGATTCTGTTTTGGAACTTCGATTACCTTGTGTTTTTAGGCAACTCCATTTTGCCTTTTGTACTCCACAGTGCTTATATTTTGTTTTGTGTTTCTTGAAGAATAAATCATTTTATTTATAAAGATTCTGTGTTTATTCCCTTGTTACTTTTCAGGTTTTGATGGTTTTCCCTCTAATGACAGTTTGAACAATTATTTACAATTTTTCAAGCAGTTCACAAAATAGCTTCTTGCTGTTATATGCATAGAAGAGGTTGCAGTAGGTGGTAGCTACAGAGAATACCACATTTTTTTTTCAAGCCTGTGCTGTTTCTTTTATATGTGATTTATTTTTTGTTGTTCTGTAGCAAAGTTGACAATTCGTGAGGCAATATATTCATACTATATATTGACATTATTAATATTTTGGAAAATAACCTGCCTTGCAGTGTATAAAAATTAAGGGATGTATGTGTGGTGTGCATTTATGTTTTAATATTATGTCATTGCATGAAATTGTGTTTTATTTTAATTATGCCTTATTTTTAAATGCAAACGCTGTTGGTATTTTGTCTATTGCTTTTAAGCTCTGTAGAGTATCAATTCACTTCAGAAATCAGCCACTGGTACTTCTGGTACACTGGTAGTTCTAAGTTAGCCAGCATGGTTTGACTCTAGAAATTCATGACTAGTCTTTGTGGTGTTTTTAGTTATTCTTTCAATGTATTTCACTGGTCAAGGAATTCAATCATTTATTTATTAATTAAAAATATTAATATTTTTGCTGTTTGTGTTTGTCTTTAGATCTGATTTCTAAAAAACCACGCCTGGACAATGGAGCCAGATGTAATTCGAATGTATTCCTCCTCTCCTCCACCTTTAGATGATGGGGGTGAAGACGAAGATGATGAATTTGGAGAATTTGGAGGCTTTTCAGGAGTGTCAGCTAGTGTCTCCTTTACCAGTTTTGATGGGCCTAACTTCACCTCTTCAACCGATGACTTTGTTTCATCAAATCACTTTATGTCGGACAAGATGTACTCAAATAATGCTGCAGTCCTTACAGATTTGAACTCTGCTAATGCAAGCAAGGACAGGAATTGCTTTACAGAGCTTTCTAAACCACCTGATGGCACAATTGTCGGTCTAGATACCCACAGAAATGAAATGTTTTTATGTCATGCTGCCGAAAGCCCTGTTAAAGATGGAGTTAAAACCCTAGCTGAGCAGATGGAAATAGTGGACTCTGCAGAGAAGTCATTTGAACCAGGGACTATTAGGACTGTGATCAAAACTGACCAGCAGGAATCCACAGACTGCAATGGCAGCATCATTTCTGATGATGAAATTTTAACAAATGGATATTCTTCTGATATTGTTAGTTTTCAGCAAGAAATAGAAGTAAATATCCCCAAGGAACAGAAAGAGATCTACCCTGAAATAAGTTTAAGTTCTCCTTCAAGTCTTGCACAAACATTTGCAGATTTTACTGCATTCCCCAATACTTACACTTCCATTAATTGTGTCTGTACAGTTAATGTAATGAATGATTGCTCAAGTGAAGAAAAAATCCTAAAAAATCAGGTTGGTTTTAGCATAGAAAATAATGACAATTTGAATGTTGACGTGGAAGAGCCTTCTAAACTAAGCTCAGAAAATGTAGTGGTCCAAAATATTGATAGTGATAGAGCAGCATCTCAGTTTTCTCATTTTCCTGCCAAGGACAATGTTTTAAGTAACAATAACAGTGGTTCAGACTGTGAGACTAAGTCTCAGACTACTGCTTCTGTGGAAAAAGTAGAAACTTTACATTCAGAAAAGTTTGTCAACAGAATTTGCGGTATACCGCAAAAAGAGGAAGAAGAAATGGAAGGGGCAGGATCCGATGTTTTCAGAAGTACAGTTCCTTTTGTACAAGAAAGTACTGCAGATACTGAAGATAGCAGCCTAGTGTACCAGAGCTGTAGTGAAAATGGCCAGCAGGTAGAGTCTGTAGCTCCAAGCACCTCTGTGTCTGTAAGTGAGGAATTTGCATCTTTTTGCCAGGCTGAGTCTCCTGATGACATTGAAGATTTTGGAGAGTTTGGCACAACTAATGATAAATTATCTCTGCCTAACCCTGAAGGCTTAATACCATCCAATATCACAGAGCTACCAACAGAAGTTTCTTCACAATTTGAAACCATAGATATTAAAGATTTTGGTGCGACGAACATTTGTGACTTTGCAGACTTCAGTCAGTCTAAAATGAGTAATTGTATATCAGACAGAATTACTGAAGCAATTAGTGATTCTGTTGGATCCATTAGTGAAGGTTCAGCTGTTACAGAGGAGGTTTCTGGTCATTTGGATAAAGCACAGAAGCTAGAAGAAGGAAGTTTTGCAGAATTCTGCACAACTGAAGACTTTGCAGACTTCAGCTCTTCAACCGGAAATCAGGATATGGAGTGGAATGCTTTTGCAGACCAGCCTTGCTTAAAAGAAAGTACTTCTTGGGCAGCTTTTGGGAATGCTCAGTCAGTTGATTTCACTGAGGATGACAAATGGCAATCCAGTAGCACAACTGAGGGAGGCAATGTTAGCAGTGCACAAAGTGGCAGGATGGATGGAACTGGCTTTGTTTCTTTTCAGGGTCCTACAGAAAGTGACTCTAATGTATCAGACCAAACTTCAGTAAATCAGGTAAATATCTCTTGCATTGTTCCATTGTTTGCAGCATAGCGTACTGTGTAAGTGATTCTTTCCTTGCCAGTTTTTTGAACAGTCATATTGGAAATGCAAATATTTGATCAAAATTGAGGCTTTTAAGCTTATGTGAAAATGGGGCTAATTCTATGCTTAGTTTATTGTTATATTTTTCTAAACCAACCCTTCTAACATTTACAACAGGTTGCACTATGTAAAAATGAATTCTCATGTTTTAGTTTGTTCTTGCTACATACCTCCATAAATGTGTACATTCTATTTTTTTTAGAATACTGCATGTAAACAAAGCAACCTCTAATAAGTTACCAGCATTTGGTAGTTAGAGGCGAGTCAGGTCTGTGAATATTTTTTAAACATAAGTTAGTAGTATGAAATGATGTCACATATTAACAGTTTTTTATGTTAATTTTATTTTGCTGCCTACACGGTCTTCACAAATACAGTGGTAAATGCAATATCCAAAATTCGTATAATCATTTTTTTTTATTATTATTCATGAGCAAACCTATTTTCAGTTGCCTACCATAGTTTTTATCTTTTAAACATAGAGTCCAGCGTAGTTACTCAGTTAGATTGGAAACTGATTTTTAGTAGTGTCCAGTTTCAGTTTAACTAAGAGTCTGGAAAATGATACCTTACTATAGCTGTTGTTTGGATGGACTGAAATAGGAACATGTTTGAATTGTCCATAATTCTGTGACCAAGCAATGGCCCCCTTATCACATTCTAAATACAACAACAACATTTATCTATATAGCACATTTTCTTACAAATAATGTAGCTCAAAGTGCTTTACATGATGAAGAAAAGAAAAATAAAAGACAAAGTAAGAATTTAAAATAAAACAACATTAATTAACATAGAATAAGAGTAAGGTCTGATGGCCAGGGAGGACAGAAAAAACAAAAAAAACTCCAGACGTCTGGAGAGAAAAGAATAAAATCTGCAGGGGTTCCAGACCATGAGACTGCCCAGCCCCCTCTGGGCATTCTACCTAACATAAATTAAACAGTCCTCTTTGTATTTAGGGTTCTCATGGAAGGAATTGATGATGATGGTCATGCAGACTTCTGGCTTTTAATCCATCAATGTAGGAACATCATGATGCTTTGACTAGGTGGAAAACGGAAAAAGAACAGAAAAGAAAGTAGGGGTTAGTACGGATTTTGGAGCCACCATGAATAATAATGATTGATAATTGAATATACAGAGTATCAGGATTTAACTAAGATGAAGCTATGAGAAAGCCATGTTAAAGTAATGTGTTTTAAGCAGTGTTTTAAAGTGCTCCACTGTATTAGCCTTGCGAATTCCTATTGGCAAGCTATTCCAGATTTTAGGTGCATAACCGCAGAAGGCCGCATCACCACTTCTTTTAAATTTAGCTCTTGGAATTCTAAGTAGACACTCACGATTTGGAGTGTAAAGGTGTAAGACATTCTGAAATATAAGAAGGAGCGAGATTATTTAAGGCTTTGTAAACCATAAGCACTATTTTAAAGTCAATTCTAAATGGCACATGTAACCAATGTAGTGACATCAAAACTGAGGTGATGTGCTCGGATTTTCTTTTCCAAGTTAAGATTCTAGCAGCTGCATTCTGCACTAGTTGCAATCGATTGATGTCTTTTTTTGGTAGTCCTGAGAGGAGCGCGTTACAGTAATCTAGCTGACTGAAAATGCACCCAGCCTTGGCCCGACCTGCGCACACTCACAGACAGATACACGAATCAAACAAATGTGTGAAATATGTTAAGTAAAAAATCAATTAACAACAACAAAAATCAGACAACCCTTCCCTTCCCCTTCAGAGATGCAAATATAACCTACAACAATCATCCCCAACAACAAACAGTCACGCCAGTGTCCTTATCACAGTTCAAAAGCTGCAGAAACTGAGGAAATGGTATGGTGTAAAGATGATCCCGGGAACAGCTTCCGTAATAAATGAACTAAACAGTCCTACCAGTAGTCATGAGCGGCGGAGGGTGAGATTTGTGGGAGTGCTCCCTCAAGACGCATTATGACAAATCCACCACTATTCCCAGAACAGGCAGGCATGAGACAGTCCATTAATTCTTGAAACGATCCAGGGTACAAATGACTTCACAATGGTTATGTTGGACGGGACTCAAGGGATACACAGAAATACAGACTTCTTCTTGCTGCTTCGTCTGCCCCTTTTCAAGTTTCTCACTGGCCCTTCTTGTCCCCTGCCTGTGACCATAGAACTAACTGCTCTGTGGATGATTAATTCAAGCATTTCAAGGTCTTTTGGGCACTTTGTTGTAATGAAAGTATTTGCTAAATGTATTTTGTAGTAACGAGATTTCTATAGACTCGTGTCATATGGGGAAACTGTCGGAACCTTAAAAATTCTTCGTTGTAATGAAAATTTCGTTGTAAAGATATTTGTTGTAACGGAATATTACCTATATATATATATATATATATATATATATATATATATATATATATATATATATATATATGCACCATATAAATTAAAATAATTATTATTAATTTGATCCTGAGCCTTGTGTGTAGTAATGGCTCAGCTCAAACAAGAGGAAGAGGTTAGGATGGTCAAGTGACACTAATCTTTTATTGGTCTGTGATAGACTTAGAATCTGACACTCAGTTTGTTACTGTACATAGTTTTAATGCCAGAAAAAAGCACATAATGTTTTAGTCTGAACAATGACCAATCAGCAGTCAGAGGTCAGCCGTAATGGAAGATTACAAGAATCGGGCAATTAAAAGAGAGTAGAGATATTATAAGCATAGTATAGAAGGCAGGAAGTCTTTTTTATGTTAATAACCTGTTTCCCCGAAAATAAATACCGGTATTATTTCCTGTTCATCTGTGTAGATACGGTAGCGGTAGGCGTTTATCGCTCATCCAAAGTGGCCTGCGCAGTATCGTAACTAGAGGGTATTCTCAGAGTAGGGCTTATATTACGAACATCCTGAAAAATCATGCTAGGGCTTATTTTCAGGGTAGGTCAGGGGTAGGCAACGTCGGTCCTGGTGAGCCGCAGTATGTGCAGGTTTTTGTTCCAACCCAGTTCCTTAACGAGAACTCAATTATTGCTGATGAAGCACATATTGCTTAAGTGACATTTTGATGCTTCATTTTAGTGGTCTCGCTTGTTAAGGTTCTCCAACCGTAATTGCTTATTTCAATCTTAAACTGCTGCATTCAGTGTTTTAATTGCTCCTTATTAGCAATAAGATGTAAAAGACAAAGCAGCCAGCAGTTCTTCAGCTAGCTTTTTTCCAATTACATCTGTGTGTGTTCATCATGCACTGTTTGATTTAATAAAACTTAATAGAAAAATGTGACAGACTGAAAATGATCTGTTTTAGGCTTCATATCATTTGGATGATATCCTTGGAAAGGAAAAAAATCTACGATATAAGAGCCTTACATTGCACAGACTAACAAGCCATAAAATTAAATAAGGTCTGAGATTGGCAATGATTGGTTTCTAATTAAGCAATTGGGTTGGAATGAAAACCTGTAGCCACTGCGGCTCACCAGGACCGACGTTGCCTACCCCTGGAGTAGGTCTTATTTTCAGGGAAACATGGTAACTGTATGTGTTGTTTGGTGACTTCTCAGTGCTTCATTTTAGTAGCCAAGTAATTTTTTTTAGTCTGGAGTCCTGAGGTGCTGGATTTGATCTGAGTATGTAGGATCATAAATTTGTAGTGCTGATTGGTCTGCCCTACAGTGCTGCCTAAGATAATGAATTATCAACTGTATTTTAACTAAATATCTCAAATTTCTTAAATCCACAGCATTCACACTAGTAGCCTTATTGTGACTCCTCAACAGTTGTCGTCTTCTTTCAGCTGCTCCCGTTAGGGGTTGCCACAACGGATCATCTTCTTCCATATCTTTCTGTCCTCTTCATTTTGTTCTGTTACACCCTTCACCTGCACGTCCTCTCTCACCACATCCATAAACCTTCTCCTAGGCCTTCCTCTTTTTCTATTGCCTGGCAGCTCTATCCTTAACATCCTTCTCCCAATATACCCAGCATCTCTCCTCTGCACATGTCCAAACCAACGCAATCTCGCCTCTCTGACTTTGTCTCCCAACTGTCCAACTTGAGCTGACCCTCTAATGTACTCATTTCTAATCCTATCCATCCTTGTTCCATCTCAATGCAAATCTTAGCATCTTTAACTCTGCTACATCCAGCTCTGTTTCCTGCTTTCTGGTCAGTGCCACCATCTCCAACCCATATAACTTAGCTGGCCTCACTACCGTTCTGTAGAGCTTCCCTTTCACTCTTGCTGATATCCATCTGTCACAAATCACTCCTGACACTCTTCTCCACCAATTCCACCCTGCCTGCAGTCTCTTTTTCACAATCCCCATTACTGTGTACTGTTGATCCCAAGTATTTAAACTTATCCACCTTCGCCAACTCTACTCCCTGTATCCTCACCATTCCACTGACCACCCTCTCATTTACACACATGCATTCTGTCTTATTCCTAATGACCTTCATGCCTCTCCTCTCCAGGGCATATCTCCACTTCTCCAGGGTCTCCTCAACCTGCTCCCTACTATCACTACACATTACAATGTCATCAGCAAACATCATAGTCAATGGGGACTCCTGTCTTATCTCATCTGTCAACCTGTCCATCACCATTGCAAATAAGAAAGGGCTCAGAGCCGATCCCTGATGTAATCCCACCTCCACCTTGAATGCATCCATCACTCCTACCGCAGACCTCACCACGGTCACACAGTGTTCTCCCCAGAATTTTTTTCCAGCCGGGTGGCATAAAAAAGTAGCCGGGCGGGACGGGGAAATTTGATGGTGGGGAAAATTAAATGTGCAATATTTTTATTAGTTGATTATTGTTAATTATTTTTCAATGCTCAGTATGACTTCCTTTTTTAAGGTTTGACACTTGTGCCAGAATATTTTTATTAAATTTAAGAAGTATCCAATTCAGGATCCTGCAACCCTAACAAAAATTTTAAATAACAATTGTTATGACATACACCAAGAGGCACAAGTATTGTCGCTGTTGGGAAGAAAAGTGACAACAATGGAAAAAAGTATGGGAAAACCTAATGAAGAAAATTTTTAAAATATTCTTCAAAGCCATCTTGCATATGCAGAAGGTGTCTTCAGTTAAATATTTATTCTTCTTTTCTTCCAAGAAGCCCAGTTCACTGCAGCTTTCCCATAATCAAAGTCCCCAGGATCTGGGCCTTCCAAGGAGATCAGCAGGAGATTATTTAGCATGCTTTGATTCATGCGATTTCTCAAACATCTCTTGATCCTTTTAAGGGCAGAAAACCCCCTTCCCCCTTTCACATTCAGCTGTGCTCACTGGGATCACTAGCCCAACATGAGCTGGTTTGACTAAATTTGGAAACAACTCTTAGAGCTCTGATGTTGTTGCCATTTTTAGTAAAATCTGTTTTAGACTGAAGTCTTTGTATTATTGACTTCTGATCATTTTTGACGCAACTGTCCATTCTTGCCTGCTACTTTCATATTTTAAAATTGGAGGGCTTCCATTTTTGGAGTAATGATCAAAAAGAATTTCAGCAGACTCACTTGAATTGTGAGTTTCTGCTTTGAAAACTTTTGAAAACCTGGAAATAATTGGCATGTCAGGGAATCTTGCATCTAGGTGCTTGACAACTGTCTCTAGGTATTTATCATATATTGCAGTTTTGAATGACATTACATCACTCTATGTATAAACAATGTGGAGATCTGACCATTCTTCTGCCAGACAATGATGAAGGCTTTAAAAATATCTCCCAGGAGTGTCTTTCAACTCCATGATGGACTCAATTTCGGTAAGATTGACATCTTGCTTTTGCCAAGCCTTAGGTAAATTGGACAACAAAGGTAATACGTCTGAAAGCATCATCAGAGAGGAAACAAAATTGTATGTTTTAATACATCTGCTTAATCCTTCAGCTGTGATGTCATTTCGTTCAGTGGCCTCAGCTATGACACTCATCATACACTGTCGTAGTGACTGTACTGCAGAGTCATGAGACAGCCGTCTAGTTGTAACTGGTCATTTTCAGCTCAATCTGGTGAATGTTCAGAATATTTTGGATTTCTGTTAAACCAGCCATCCTAACTGAAGAATTTTGGAAGAAATAGAACAGGTGCCTTAAGATGTCATTCAGTTTTGTTAAATAAGATACAGCAGCTACTGCTAGGGCACTTGCAAGGGCCAATCGGTGGTTTACACAATGGCAGTTGACCAAGAGTCCAGATGTTTTATCTTTAAGCAGTTTTACCACACCTTTCTGTTATCCCAATCATAACAGCTGCCCCATCTGACCCTAGTCCAACCAGATTAGCAGTTTTCAATCCTAGAGTTTTTTTTTTTGTTTTTTTTTGTTTTTTGTTCTTTATTTCGTCTTATACGATTTCTCGTATTAGAAATTTGTTAGTTTTCGCATACCCCTTGGGGTCAGAGCGCAGGGTCAGCCATTGTACAGCGCCCCTGGAGCAATTACAGGTTAAGGGTCTTGCTCAAGGGCCCAGCAGAGTAGGATCTCTTTTGGCAGTGATGGGAATTCGAACAAGCAACCTTCAGGATACCAGTGCAGATCCTTAGCCTCAGAGCCACCACTCCACCCCATAGTCCATAGTCTCACCCAGTGTGTTGGTTATACTCTCCACTTTGCCATCAATCATATTGCGGGTTGATATAAAACTAATTCTGACCTCTTTAGTGACCCGGCAAACTTATTTAATGTAAATAATTGTTTTACAATTGAGATGTCTGGTTTCATCACACAGAATACTGAAAAAATTTTCAGCATGTATATTTTTCAGTATGTTAGACTTTATTTCTGAAGCTAAGACATCCAGCAGCTCTTGCATTATTCTTTCAGAAGTGTAATGTGCATTTTTACCAACATTGAGATGCTGTAAAAAGGAACAACCCATTTCTTTACAGTGTTCCAACAGCTTTTCAAACAACATTGTATGTGGCAACTCATTTTTGCCAACCAGTACATGGATCTTAAAGCTGTAAGCTATAAGTTAATTAACACAGATAGAGATCTTTCAATTTGACCGATTCCAGTTTGCTCTAGTACACGCTTTCTTAAAAGGCCAGCAGAAGACTCAATGTCCTTTTTTAATTTTTTCATGGTCCACCAAGTTTTCTTTACGAATTCTTGTGCATGGCACCTTTACCCAGGGTAACACCCTCCTTGGGGGGTGTTTGTTTGAATATTTCATACGCAGTGAGCACCACATACCATTTTCTTTGACCATTAGCCAATCAAAATCTTTAAACCATTGCTTGTCTGTGCTGGTTAAGTGATGCTTAGATTTATCAATTGGCAGAGTATGTGCTGAAGAGATTTCCCGTGATAGACCAGCTTCTGCAATGTCTTTGTCTGAAATTGCCACATCAGGAGTTGACTTTTGAGTGGGAAAGTGGGAGCCTGTTGGATATTCAATGCACACTTGCACTACGACAGGGCAAGATATGAACAATAAAAGGAATGGCAGATGGGTTATTGGCCTGCTGCTGAGAGTTGATTCTACAATAAAATAAAAAGAGGAATAATCTTGGAGGTCAGTCATCACCCTGAAAGTGGATAGTAGAGGTTACGTAGTATATGTGTACCAAATTTCAGGTCAATAGGTCAAACGGTTTGCAAGTCACAGGTGATTTAAAATCCTGGACAGACAAACGAACAGCCACGGTAGCGTCATCATCAGATTCTTCCATGAGAACCCTAAATACAATGAGGACTGATTGAGGTCATTTATGTTAGGTAGAATGCCTAGAGGGGGCTGTGCGGTCTTGTGGTCTGGAACCCCTGCAGATTTAATTTTTTTCTCCAGCCGTCTGGAGGTTTTTTTTTGTTTTTTCTGTCCTCCCTGGAGATCGGACCTTACTTTTATTCTGTTAATTAGTGTTCGCTAATTTTAATTCTTATTTCTTTTGTCTTTTTTCTCTTTCTTCATCATATAAAGCACTTTGAGCTACATTGTTTGTATAAAAATGTGCTATAGAAATAAATGTTGTTGTTGTGTTATATATAAAGATACAGGCAGTGTAACAAACTTTTAAAATGGTTTATTATTTTGTGTATTTGTCCTTTCAAATGATAAAAAATAAACCTAATATTGTGTTTCTGTTTTAAATATAAAATTGGCATATCACTGGATGGTTATACAGTGCATCTGGAAAGTATTCACAGCACATCACTTTTTCCACATTTTGTTATGTTACAGCCTTATTCCAAAATGGATTAAATTCATTTTTTCCCCAGAATTCTACACACATCACCCCATAATGACAACATGAAAAAAGTTTACTTGAGCTTTTTGCAAATTTATTAAAAATAAAAAAATTGAGAAAGCACATGTACATAAGTATTCAGTGCCTTTGCCATGAAGCTCAAAATTGAGCTCAGGTGCATCCTGTTTCCCCTGATCATCCTTGAGATGTTTCTGCATCTTAATTGGAGTCCACCTGTGGTAAATTCAGTTGACTGGACATGATTTGGAAAGGCACACACCTGTCTATAGAAGGTCCCACAGTTGACAGTTCATGTCAGAGCACAAACCAAGCATGAAGTCAAAGGAATTGTCTGTAGACCTCCGAGACAGGATTGTCTCGAGGCACAAATCTGGGGAAGGTTACAGAAAAATTTCTGCTGCTTTGAAGGTCCCAACGAGCACAGTGGCCTCCATCATCCGTAAGTGGAAGAAGTTCGAAACCACCAGGACTCTTCCTAGAGCTGGCCGGCCACCTAAACTGAGCAATCGGGGGAGAAGGGCCTTAGTCAGGGAGGTGACCAAGAACCCGATGGTGACTCTGTCAGAGCTCCAGAGGTCTTCTGTGGAAGAAGAGAACCTTCCAGAAGGACAACCATCTCTGCAGCAATCCACCAATCAGGTCTGTATGGTAGAGTGGCCAGATGGAAGCCACTCCTTAGTAAAAGGCACATGGCAGCCCGCCTGGAGTTTGCCAAAAGGCACCTGAAGGACTCTCAGACCATGAGAAAGAAAATTCTCTGGTCTGATGAGACAAAGATTGAACTCTTTGGTGTGAATGCCAGGCATCACATTTGGAGGAAACCAGGCACCGCTCATCACCAGGCCAATACCATCCCTACAGTGAAGCATGGTGGTGGCAGCATCATGCGGTGGGGATGTTTTTCAACGGCAGGGACTGGGAGACTAGTCAGGATAAAGGGAAAGATGACTGCAGCAATGTACAGAGACATCCTGGATGAAAACCTGCTCCAGAGCGCTCTTGACCTCAGACTGGGGCAATGGATCATCTTTTAGCAGGACAACGACCCTAAGCACACAGCCAAGATATCAAAGGAGTGGCTTCAGGACAACTCTGTGAATGTCCTTGAGTGGCCCAGACTTGAATCCGATTGAACATCTCTGGAGAGATCTTAAAATGGCTGTGCACCGACGCTTCCCATCCAACCTGATGGAGCTTGAGAGGTGCTGCAAAGAGGAATGGGTGGAACTGGCTAAGGATAGGTGTGCCAAGCTTGAAAAAAGACTTGAGGCTGTAATTGCTGCCAAAGGAGCATCTACAAAGTATTGAGCAAAGGCTGTGAATACTTATGTACATGTGATTTCTCATTTTTTTTATTTTTAATAAATTTGCAAAAACCTCAAGTAAACTTTTTTCACGTTGTCATTATGGGGTGTTGTGTGTAGAATTCTGAGGAAAGAAATGAATTTAATCCATTTTGGAATAAGGCTGTAACATAACAAAATGTGGAAAAAGTGATGCGCTGTGAATACTTTTCGGATGCACTGTATATAGTCATATGAAAAAGTTTCGGAACCCCTCTTAATTCTTTGGATTTTTGTTTATCATTGGCTGAGCTTTCAAAGTAGCAACTTCCTTTTAATATATGACATGTCTTATGGAAACAGTAGTATTTCAGCAGTGACATATTAAGTTTATTGGATTAACAGAAAATATGTAATATGCATCATAACAAAATTGGACAGGTGCATAAGTTTGGGCACTCCAACAGAGATCATTTACATTAATACTTAGTTGAGCCTCCTTTTGCAAATATAACAGCCTCTAGACGCCTCCTATAGCCTTTGATAAGTGTCTGGATTCTGGATGGAGGTATTTTTGACCATTCTTCCATACAAAATCTCTCCAGTTCAGTTAAATTTGATGGCTGCTGAGCATGGACAGCCTTCTTCAAATCATCCCATAGATTTTCGATGATATTCAAGTCAGGGGACTGTTATGGCCATTCCAGAACATTGTATTTCTTCCTCTGCATGAATGCCTTTGTAGATTTCGAACTGTGTTTTGGGTCATTGTCTTGTTGGAATATCTAACCCCTGCGTTCCTTCAACTTTGTGACTGATGCTTGAAAATTATCCTGAAGAATTTGTTGATATTGGGTTGAATTCATCTGAACCTTGACTTTAACAAGGACCTCAGTCCCTGAACTAGCCACACAGCATGATGGAACCTCCACCAAATTTGACAGTAGGTAGCAGGTGTTTTTCTTGGAATACGGTGTTCTTCTTCCGCCATGCAAAGCGCTTTTTGTTATGACCAAATAACTCAGTTTTTGTTTTATCAGTCCAAAGCACTTTGTTCCAAAATGAATCTGGCTTGTTTAAATGAGCATTTGCATACAACAAGCGACTCTGTTTGTTGCGTGAGTTCAGAAAGGGCTTCTTTCTCATCACTCTGCCGTACAGATATTCTTTGTGCAAATTGTGCTGAATTGTAGAACGATGTACAGATACACCATCTGCAGCAGGATGTTCTTGCAGGTCTTTGGAGGTGATGTGCGTGTTGTCTGTAATAAGGTTGGGCGGTATCCAAATTTTGATACTGTCAAACCTCCTCCCTATTTTACCTCGGTATACGGTATTACCGTGAATAATAAAAAAAAATGTGAGGTAAGGCTCAGACAGCGTCACCAAACTGTTGGCTTGTGCCTAAACCGTTCAGAAACTGAATATCAAACACTAATACTGAAACAATAACAAAATAACATGCAGAACAATATTAACAACTTTTATTAGCAACAAATAGCAGTTTATAAAAAAGTGCAAATACAACAGTCAAACAGAATTAAATTAACATAAACATCCAGAACAGTTTTCGCGCGGAGACGCGCACACAAATCAATTAAATTAAATCACACCGCCTGAACAACTTTTAATAACAAAGAAGAGCAGCTTATAAAAAAGTGCAAATAGACCCACAACAGTCAACCAGAGTTGAATTAACATAAACATCATCCATATTATAAAAAGTATTGCAAAGCAATAGTCCTAAACAAAAACTTCTTTCCAATATTGTTTTTAACGTAAACCAAATAAAAATACCCGAATCAATTAAATAAATAAAAATAAACACAGTGCGAATAGGAACGAATGGCAAGTGGCATCAATCTAGTCAAGATTTTTCGCTAGAAAAACCAGCATGTTTACTTTGTCTGGCTTTAACAGGGCACGTTGTGGACCGACAACTTTACCAGCGGTGCTGAAAACCCGCTCCGATGGTGTGCTTGTGGCATAGACGCACAGGTACTTTCGTGCCACTCGCGACATCTGGGGAAAACGCCTGGCAGCATTTTTCCACCAGAAGTGGGTCCTCGTCTCCTTGAGTATCTGGCTCCAAACAGTAGGCTGTTATTTCAGCTCCGACTCGGTCCTCTACGGCAGGGGTCCCCCACTACCGGGCTGCAGCCGTCTGACAGCCGGGCCGCGAGAGAACTGCCGGCAACGGAGACTCACTCAGACTTTTCAGAACGCTTGGCAGGCGGGGCTTTGCAGCGGCGCAGAGAGAGGAGAGAGACCGAGGTGAGAGAGTATTACAACAAAGTATTGTTACGGTCCCGACAGTTTCCCCATATGACACGAGTCTATAGAAATCTCGTTACTACGAAGTACATTCAGCAGATGCTTTCATTACAACGAAGTGACCTTGAAATGCCTGAATGAATCATCCACAGAGCAGTTAGATCTGTGGTCGCAGCTCAGATGTGCACGTTTGCACAACAATCCCCAAACAGAAACATTGTAAAAAAAATTCTTTCTTCGAACTTTCCTCGTTCTGTTTTTTTTCTTTTGCTGTTTTTGTTTTCTGTGGTTTTCAGTGATACCTTTTGCTTATTGCTTGTCAACATTTGAAAAACATCCATTGGAATTTAACTCATTGTCACCCTCCTATAGAAACGGCAGACACGAAAAAAACGATAACAGTGTTAATGTTTGTGATGTGCAATCTGTTGGAATGACAAATGCAAAGCATATGTCTTTGTTATATGCAAAAAAAGAAGAAAAATCTCAGGTTGCAAACGTATGCGAACTGCTTAATAACTTAATAATAATAGAAATGTTATGTAAATTGTGTATAAAACTGCCCCCCCCCCACTCCCACACCTGCCATTGCATCAGATTTTTTTTGCAGCATACTTCCCAGAGTCATGTTTTTTCGTGAGGGTGCAGGTTGCGCCTCTCCCTCTTCCACTCTGATGGCCACTGGACCTGCTGCCTCTAAGCTCACGATCTCAGCCTGTAATTCAGCCTTGGTCTCAGCCAATGCGTTGTCATCCGTCTCATATCCTCCACGGGAACGAGGGTCGAGGAAAGTGCATTTTCGCAATATTTTGCGCACTGAATTCGATTCATACTTGGCCTCCAACTTTGTTAGAATTCCAGTTTTGATTGACTTTGTTAGCTGGAGGTCATTTTCTGACGCAGCCAACACATTGTCCCTGCAGAGCTGTAGTATGGGGAGGATACAGGAACTGGTCACATAATTTTCTCCTGACAAAATATCAGTGAAGTCACCGACTGTTTTCAGTGCTTCGTGAACAGCTTTTAAGACGTCCATGTCCTGCCAGGTCAGGGACAGGCTGCTCCTTCTGTCATCAGACAGGACGTGTCTGATCGCTTGGGCCTGCTCGAGGATGCGCTCCACCATTGCCAGTTTGGAGCCCCAGCGAGTTGCGCAGTCCTGCCGACGGATGGATGGATGAATTAATTAATGAATGATGAATAAACGATTAAATGAATGAATAGGCCTAAATAAACGAATGAATGAATAAATAGGCCTAAATAAACGAATTAATGCATAAATAAATAAGTCCATTAATGTATATTATTCCATTTGGTCAAATTTGCATGCACATTTATTTTAGGCTAAATAAGTCCCTTATGCGCATCAAGCCTGCATTTATTTGATAAAAAATACAGGAAAAAAATTACAATTTAAAAAATGGTTTTCTATTTTAATATAGCCTACTTTTCAATATAATTTATTTATGTGATGCAAAGCATATATATATATATATATATATATATATATATATATATATATATATATATATATATATATATATATATATATATATGCCCCTTTTTTTATATTTGAGCCCCTGCCCCTGAGGAATTCTCTGCACGTTTTATGCTTACCGTTACGAGACTATGTTTTGGGAGTCCCAAGTCCACTTGCTTCTTGTGGAGTTCATGCTTACGTTGCCAGCTGTGTGAAAAGGCCCCGACAATATTACGGCATAGTCCGAGGGCGCGCTCGGTTTTTTGCCTTTGGTCATGCAATCCATTTGTGACAGCCAAGTTTAGATTGTGACCGAAGCAGTATAGCCACGGCCAATGCAGGGACCTGATTGCGGCATGAATGTTGGCAGCGTTGTCAGTGGTTATGGCTGAAAGTTTTTTCTCGTCAAGTTGCCATTCCTGAAGTGCAGCTGTGAGCGCAGCAGCAAGATTGTCCGCTGTATGACTCTCAGGAAAATACGTAGTTTGGAGGCATTTGGATTGAAGTTTCCAGTCAGGTGTAATAGTATGGACAGTCAGAGACATATATGGTGTCATGTTAACTGACGACCACATGTCAGTTGTTAAGGAATAACTGTCTGCCGCTGACAGCAACATTTGAACATTGTCTCTAACTTTACTATATAAATGTGGGACGGCTGTTTGTGAGAAATATTTCCGTCCAGGCAGCTTGTACTGGGCATCTAGGACCTTTACCATGTCTGTAAAGGACTTTTTTTCCACTGTGTGGAAAGAGACCATTTCCTTCGCCAAGTATTTTGTCACTGCATCAGTACAGGTTTTCCAACGGACACTGTCCCTTTTGTACTTTGTTGCTTTCCCGAAGGCCCCCATTATCGTTGGCTGCATACTGGCGGTGGACCTAGATGTTGTTGGTCCTGCATCAGGAGGCGTTGAAACTGTTGCACTGAGTGAACTCGGGTCCATCCTCGCAGCAGTGAGTGGATGGTGGTTTCGTATATGCGACCTTAGGTTCGAGGTATTTCCATCTCTCGCGGTCACCTTTTTGTTGCACAATTTGCAAATTGCCTCGTCCGTATTTACCGCCTCTCCCTTCTCGTTCGGTCGAAACCCGAAATACTGCCAAACTGCAGAAGTTGTGTTCTTTTTCGAGACCAGGTCACTTGGTGCGCGACTCGCCATCTTTCCCCACCTCTCTCTTTCTCCTCCACGCTGTCACGTGATGACAACCACGCATACGCATTTTTAGGCATTAAATAAATTATATTTAATATTTAATCCTTGTCTCCCATATAAGTGCATTGTTTTTATGACGGTATAATGGTATTGAAACTGATACCGTTGCTATTTTTAGATCCCGCGGGATACCGTATTACCGCCCAAGCCTAGTCTGTAACCATTCTCACAATCCTGCACATATGCCGCTCCTGTATTTTTCTTGGCCTGCCAGACCTGGTTTAACAGCAACTGCGCCTCTGGCCTTCCATTTCCTGATTACATTCCTTACAGTTGAAACCTCTGAGATAGCTTTTTGTAGCCTTCCCCTAAACCATGATACTGAACAATCTTTGTTTGCAGATCTTTTGAGAGTTGCTTTGAGGATCCCATGCTGTCACTCTTCAGAGGAGAGTCAAAGGGAAGCACAACTTGCAACTGACCATCTTAAACACCTTTTATCATGATTGGACACACCTGTCTATGAAGTTCAAGGCTTAATGAGCTAATCTAACCAATTCGGTGTTGCAAGTAATCAGTATTGAGCAGTGACATGCATTCAAATCAGCAAAATTACGAGGGTACCCACATTTTTGCACAGCCAGTTTTTCACATTTGATTTAATTTCATACAACTAAATACTGCTTCACTAAAAATCTTTGTTTGGAAAACACCCCAGTACTCAGATATTCCTAGGAAGTGAAAGACATACCACTGTTATCTTTTTTGTTGAAAGTAGATTAAATTATTATGCAGGCTGAGAGGGGTTCCCAAACTTTTTCATATGACTGTAGCATAAAGGAAATGTAATGTGCATTTCCATCTATTGCCTTGGAATTATCAAGGCAATGAACAGGATGCAGTGGAGAAAATACTGAACTCGCATTGACAGGTACATATTCACGTCTTTTGATGTTTGTTATCGTGTTATTAGCTGTTGGAAATGGAAATTCCAAGCAAGATTTGTGAAAATTAACATTTGAAATAAGAATAAAACTTGGCTTGTTGAATCCAACTGTTGTAGCTGAATGCATTAGTAGGCATTATATTTCAGGGCTCCAGACAGAAAAAAAAAATTGGGAGCCATTGGCACCTAAACCCAAAATATTTAGGAGCCACATGCTTTTTTTGGGAGCCATAATCTCTACCGCATGCCAAATGTGAAATAAACAAATAATATTTACTTGTATTGTTTTTGTTTCTTCGGTCTACCTCACACTGCCTTTCCTTTCTCCTATCTGAGCTATTTGACCTGCCTACTAGTGTCCTCTGCAAGGTCTTATAGATAATAATAACAGAAGAATAAATGACACATAAATGTGAACAGTGCAAATGTTTACTAATAAGCAATACTTCAAGTCCAGAGTCTTACACACAACATGTGTAAGGAACACTACAAATACAAACACTGAAAATGTCTTACACATAATAACACAAGAATTAACACAATAACAAACATTATAAACAATCATTTCTGAAATAATAATTTCGCAATGATTGTACAAATATAAAGAAATTAATTACTCTTCAAGTGTCACTGTCACTAACCATTAGAATGTCAGCATCATTAGGCCAGCCAGTATACTTTGGTCTGCGCTTTTTTTTTTGCTGGCTGACAACCAGCGCTTTACACTGGGCTCTGGGTCAAAAAGTTCAAGTGTAGGGCCCTCTGTATTGATCCTTACCAAGTCTTCCAGTGTTTTTATACTTAGGGAGTTGCGCACTTTTGATTTTATTCTGTTTTGTGCTAAAAATCCTTGCTCGCACTGAGCTGCGGATATCGGAAGCACCAGCATTATTTCGACTAAGTGAAGCAGATTTTTAAAATCTGTACAGAACGGCTCCTTGCTCAGCATCACTGTCCATAGGTCACCGTAAGTCTTATCCATAAACTGACCTTTCACTAATATTTTCAACATTAGCCATTCCTTCTGCACAGCTGTGACATCACAGCCATTGTTTGATAAGAGCTCCCTGTACCATTTAACAAGTGTGTCTATCTCACACTTGCCATAGCTATCAATGTCCTCTGGCCATGCATCATGACAAAACACTGAAAATGACTTGATGATTTCTGATCCCTTTGAATGTCCATGCTGTGTAACACTTGACATCATGTTTGCAAACCTGATGTCCAATTCTTTAACAGTAATGTCAACTGTTTTTTCAATTGCGGCCTTTAGATCACTTCTGAATGTGGCCTGATTTTGGGGGCCTTTCAATGTAACATTTTGAAAGGTTATGACTGTGTGGCTACTTGCAGCCCTCTCACTCCTGCTTGTTGATGGCCCTTCCTGTTGCACTGAACCTTCAGGCTGAGAACCTATGTGCTGTAAGAATTCCTGCAGCTTCCCTTCTCTCAAAGCATTTTCCTTCAATCCTTTAATTAATTAATTAATCCACACAGCCCACAATTGCAGCAACTGCCTGAGGAGGTATAAGAGAATTTTGTTGAAGTGTAAGGCTCAGCTTTGAGACCTCATGTAAAAAGTGAGAAAAGGCAACCAAAGACGGGCTTTCCATTTGCTGAACAATGTGTTTGGTTCTTCCCTTTATGTTTATGTTTTTGGACATGACTGCAAGGTGCTCCATATATGATGATGCACAGCAGTGTACTGCCCCTGACCTGTTGCATAGTTTGAATGGAGAAAAACTGAGAGTGCCCGATAAATGTGTGGCAACCAGCGCTGAGTTTTTACTGCTGATGGGTTTTGTACTGTGCATCCTAACTCTGCTCCTATAGCCTTCGGCTCCCGCTTGCTTTTGGGACTGAAATGATACGTTTTCCACACTAGTTGTAGAAGGTAATAAACTTTTTCAATCATTGGCACTGACCGGCTTTGTGTGTTTAGCATTGCCAGTTCCAGCCGATGGGGTAGACAGTGGAAAGACAGAGCATGTTCATCTATCTCTTTTCTGAAAAGTGCCCCTATTCCTCCTGTTGCACCCATGTTCACGCTTGCACCATCTGCTCCAAAAGCACTCATTTTATGTATCCACCAATTTGGGTTGGTTGGGTCAGCATTCTGAAGCAGTGATTTAATGGTGTTTTGAATCCCTACTGCATGACCATAATCAATCTCAGCCAGACCTACTAGATGGGTCTTAGGTGTTCCATCAGATACATACCTACAGTATGTGATGACATTGTCTTTCCCTGAGACATCTGTTCCACAATCGGTTATAACAGATGTAGTTTACCTTTAAAGCTTCTTCCAGCACATTACTTTTTAATTCATCTGCAATGCAACCTACAAACTCTGCACATGCTGTATCATTATCATACACTGCCTGGCCAAGAAAAAAGTCGCCACCTGGATTTAACTAAGCAAATAGGTACGAGCCTCCTATTGGATAATTACTGCATGGGCGAGTATCTTTCAGCTGGCAAGTTATTTAACCCCAACTGGTGCAATGAGTTGCTTCTCATTTCTTAAACAACCATGTTGAAAGACACATCTTGTGGTCGTGGAAAAGATGTTAGTCTGTTTGAGAAGGGTCAAATCATTGGCATGCATCAAGCAGAGAAAACATCTAAGGAGATTGCAGAAACTACTAAAATCCATATTACTAACCGAGAATGCTAAACCGGATGATGGACGCAGGCACATCCGGCCATGGGCCGTAGCTGCAAAAAGACGTACTGCGCAGGCGCAAAAAGAGTCCGCGAGAGGCGGATGAGGGGCCGCGAGAGGCGGACAAGACCACAGAAAAAAGGAGTGAGCACAGAAAAAAGACAAAAAAGGAGAAATGACGCGCAACGAGCACCGAAAAAAGGAAAAGGCACATAAAAAAGTAGTCAAACGCAGGCAAAGCACGAAACACATTGCACACGAAACTAGACCCAAAAAAAAAAAAAAAAAAAGAGGCTCGCGCACGACAGCAAGGCAACCCCTTCCCCCCCCCCCCCACAGGCACCGGACGGGACACAAACCAAGAGGGGGATTCAACAAGTCCATGGAACACAAAAAAAAAACACAAAACCACCCCACAGACCCTACAAGCAAGAGACGGGACACACACAAAGAGGGGGATTCAACAAGACACAGGAACACAAAAAGAAAGAAGACGCTCTCGCAACAACAATCCTCACCCCCCCCCGATGATGGACGAAGGCACATCCGGCCATGGGCCGTAGCTGCAAAAAGACGTACTGCGCAGGCGCAAAAAGAGTCCGCGAGAGGCGGATGAGGAGCCACGAGAGGGGGACAAAAGAGGCCGCGAGAGGCGGATGAGGGGCCGCGAGAGGCGGACAAGACCACGGAAAAAAGGAGTGAGCACAGAAAAAAGACAAAAAAGGAGAAATGACGCGCAACGAGCACCGAAAAAAGGAAAAGGCACATAAAAAAGTAGTCAAACGCAGGCAAAGCACGAAACACATTGCACACGAAACTAGACCAAAAAAAAAAAAAAGAGGCTCGCGCGCAACAGCAAGGCAACCCCCATCCCCTACAGGCACCGGACGGGACACACACCAAGAGGGGGATTCAACAAGCCCATGGAACACAAAAAAAAAAAAAAAGAACACAAAACCACCCCACAGACCTTACAAGCAAGGGACGGGACACACACAAAGAGGGGGATTCAACAAGACACAGGAACACAAAAAGAAAGAAGACGCTCGCGCGACAACAATCCTCAACCCCCTCACCCCCCCCACACACACACATCCATAAGAAGTGACACCCAAAGCCACATATTCTAAAGTGAACGTCAACACCTTCACACTAGACAGCATAGGTGTCAGCATAGGTGGATCTCCTTACAATAAAGCACTATTAACCGTTCAACTGCAGAAAAGGAAACATATTAACAGTGACTGCGATCCTCCTTATTACTTATCCATATTTCGCATGCTGAGAAAGAAACAAGTCATGAATACACGGTCACGGGTACAAAACGAAAAGGAAAGGATAACAGGAACAAACACACGAACACGAAAGAAACAACAAAATAGACAGCTATGCAGCATAGGTGGATCTCATTACAATAAGGCACTATTAACCGTTCAACCGCAGAAAAGGCTCCATATTAACAGTGAGTGCAATACTCCTTATTACTTATCCATATTTCTAAAAGAAAAAATATCTCGACTCCAAAAACGCAAAGCTCAACTAAAGCTTCTAACTAACGATGTACCTAAAAGTAAAAACTTTATGAACTGCATTAGATCCTACAATAGTTCATTTGCTTTTGCATCTACCGGAGTAAATATCAAGCCACCAAAAGGCAATGGCCCATACTGCTTTCCCAATGGCCCATATTGCTTTCCCATATGTGCACAAATACTGCATCGCATTGGAACAGTGCACCCTGAAACAAATCAACAACGCAAATATGCACAAATCTACATCCTAGATCCACATGACGCAAGCTATCAATCAAAGTGCTGCATCGCAACAGTCACAGATTCTAAACGAAACACCTCCCGTCTCAGACATACGTTAACGGCAAGGAAGGCTAAAACAGGCTTCTCACACAGCACAGGCAAATCGATTACTGCTCCAAAACAACACGTCCCAAATACTACACATGCAACAACGCGCCTCTCAAACGGCACAAGCAAAACATACACCAGGAAAATTCATTCGGATTAATGAATGTCATTTGCAATCATTGTCATTCAGTTCACTTCCCTGAAGAAACAACTGGCAATACAAGTAATACATTTACACGTTGTTGTCAAAAGGGTCAAATTAGACTGCCTTCTTTACATTCATATACTGAATATCTACAAAAGCTTCTAACTAACGATGTACCTGAAAGTGAAATCTTTATCAACTGCATTAGATCCTACAAATCGATATCCACTATGAACATTAACGGTTGCACTGCACGTGACATCCGTCTTGAAAAAATGTTAATTATTGATGAATGTACAATGGCATGAAGTCAATTACTCAACACCATTAATAAAATTCTACAAACGTTTATGAATAATAATATTCGATTTGGATGAAAGGTACTTTTATGAGGAGGAGATTTTAGACAGTGCTTAGCTATTCTTCCAGATGCCATGCACTCAGCTATTGTTCAGTGCACCTTAAAATACGCAGACAATTGGCATTGCTTTCAAAAGATACAGTTAGTACAAAAGATACGATGTCCAGAACCAGATCATAACAATTGCTTATTACAACTGAGAGATGGTACACTCACCAATACAGATGGACTTCAGCCACATATTATTACAATTCCTCAAGCCTTTATCTGCGACAACTTAGTTACAGAGAGATTTGGAACAGCAATCTCATTAGACCAAATGCCCCTTTTAACACAACGCACGATATTAGGTCCAAAAAATATTAATGTGCAAAACATAAATACCCAAGTCATTCCATTACTTCCTGGAGAGACACAACTCTTTCTAAGCTCTGACAAACTTGACTCTGATCACAACAATAACCATCTTCATTGACCTTACAAGTTCTGAGCTGGAATTACCTTTTACACTTAAACGGCGTGTACAAAGAAATTTTCAAATAAACCTTTACACTGTGCCACACACTTTATTGTTTGCTTTCTATTTGCATCATCTACACCGTCACACTATTCTATATCTCATTCATACATCACGCTCTTTGTCATTCCCAACACCAGGGGTTGGCGAGCGAAGCGAGCAGGGGGCGGAGCCCCCTAGTTGGGTTAAGAACTGTCCAACGCATTATTAAAAACTGGAAAGATAGTGGGGACCCATCGTCTTCGAGGAAGAAATGTGGCCGGAAAAAAATCCTGAATGATCGTGATCGGCGATCACTTAAACGTTTGGTGAAATCAAATCGAAGAAAAACAACACTAGAACTCAGGTCTATGTTTAATAGTGAAAGTAAGAGCATTTCCACCTGAATATACTGAATGACCAGGTTATTCCATCAATGGATTTTTTCTTCCCTGATGGCACAGGCATATTCCAAAATGACAATGCCAGGATTCATCGGGCTCAGATTGTGAAAGAGTGGTTCAGGGAGCATGAGACATCATTCACACAAATGGTTTGGCCACCACAGAGTCCAGACCTTAACCCCATTGAGAATCTTTGGGATGTGCTGGAGAAGGCTTTGCGCAGCGGTCAGACTCTGCCATCATCAATGCAAGATCTTGGTGAAAAATTAATGCAACACTGGATGGAACTAAATCTTGTGACATTGCAGAAGCTTATCAAAACAATGCCACAGCAAATGTGTGCCGTAATCAAAGCTAAAGGCGGTCCAACGAAATATTAGAGAGTGTGACTTTTTTTTTTGGTGGCGACTTTTTTTTTGGCCAGGCAGTGTGTGTTTTTGACACATCCATGCCATTCTTCTTCATCAGCAGAATTTGAGATTTAAACTTTGTGAACGGTATTTCTTCCAATGCAATCATATATGCTGCATTGAGTTTTATTTTTAATTCTTTCATCTCGTTTTCTGTCACTTTCTCACAAGCACGTTGCACTGCCTTTGCTATGGGGGTGTCACAAGGAGCAGACCTAGCGATCACACAGTCTCTGGCATTCTTGTGTTTCTTACTCTCACCGTGCTTTTTCACAGTTTCCTTTTTAAAATGGCTCGTACCACAAATGAATTCTGTTTTACCAGCAATTTCTTGTCTGGCTTGTGCACAAAAGCTGCAATACATCTTTCCCTTGTCATACCGTAACCAAGTGAACTCCTGTAACCAAGCCGCTCTAAACTGTCCTCCAGGCATCGGAGCCGTGGGCGCAGAAGACTTTGCTAACGGGACGGAGTTGTCATCCTTTAATAACTGTACATTTCTGGACGCCGGTGGCAGTACCTCAGATAACCCACTGACTGAATTATCTTCGGTTCGTTAAGAAGTAGACAAGGAAGGATTTGGACGAGTGGGCATTGAGAAAAAGTCCGAAATTTTTTGTTTGGCCATTTTGCATGTTACATGGAAACTTAGAACATTTCGCGTGTTACGTGGAAAGTTGGGGTGGAATTCGAGGAGCAGTTGTGGCCCGATTCTCTTCTATTTCAGATCCCTATCCGCAGCAGTTAGCGAGATGACGTTTGAAGCAGAGTGGGCGTGTCAGATGATGCCTCGCTTTGGTTTGGCTTTAATCACGTGATAGTGTAATAGGAAAGGCAGACGCGGGCTGAGAGTGTTTACACTTAATTAAAAGCCGTTTCTGCTGCTTTAAATTTAAAACATTTCTTAGATTGAGAGAGAGAGAGTCGCCGCCGGCGACTTGAATGAAAAAACTAATCGCAAAATAGAAAATCAAGTCGCATTGGCGACCATTTTAGTCGCCATCTGGAGCCCTGTATTTTGTTTCTTTATATGCAGTAGTCTATACATTAGAGCGTCATCTTGGATGGTACCTATCACTATGTATTAGGGTTGTGCAAAATGAAGGTACTGGAAAAGTACAGAAAAACACAATTTTTGATACGGTATGTTACTAGCATTTTGGTGTTTTCAGCATCAGAATGTTCTTCCCCGCCCCTGTTGAAAGGCACACAGCATGAAGAAAAACATGGTTTGATGCACTTGAGACCCCACTTCATTCAGCTTCAATGGAGTGAGGACTTCACAGACAATGCTGCAGAGTGCTTGAAACACCTCACAGGGAACATTCAATTCACCCAAACATCCCCCCCCCCCACCCTCAATCTTGCTCCCCCAAGTGATCAAAAATTCATCTGGGACATATATTGGCCAACTCACACTGGCAGCCGGGAGGATGGAGTAAGGTGGTGGAGGGTGTTTAGAGTTGCCCATAATTTGCTTTTGAACTATTTTATTTCCAGTACTGAGGTCTGAAAGGTAGTATAAATACTGAAATCAAAAGTTTACTACTGATCCAACTAAAGTATAATTATGTCTATAGTAAAATGTGCCTATAAAGTAGAGCTAAGTTGGTTGTTACCTTATTAAATGGCATAGTCACGATATATCAAATTACTCTGTGTACAGTACTGTACAAATGATTTTTTTTAACATATTGTGATTATTTTGAAACATAATGCAATTGTGATTTAAGCTGTGATAAACATTTAAGTTAACATTTCATATTACTGCTTAGTTATTAAGGGTTAAGGATGTAAAGGCATAATAATCACTCTGAGAAAGAGAAGGTTTTAAAATATATGTAGTCTTATTATCAAACTAAATGACTCAATTACTAAGTTACAAAATGATTAAGGGTACTTCTAACTAGTTAGTCTTCACCATGTTTAGGGGATGTGTTACAGACTGTTGACAAAACTGAGAGTTGCTCCTTGCCACTAATGCTTGCATCACACATAGGAAATGTGCCCACACTTAAAATGTATGACATCATCTTCACAATATATTGTGTAATTATTGCATTAGTAGCGGACTAAAAAACCCAGCTACGATTAACACCGTTGATAGGACGGTGATTTATTTATTTTTTTGGTGGGGATTACAGGAACACTACCTCACAGAGACAAAAAAGCAACCAGTAATAAAACAAAATAATGTATTAAACAAAATTAAATAAAATATATGGAACTACAGCGATCCCACCCAAGTTCCCTTCCAGCGATTATACAATAAACACAAATAAAGCAACCACAAATTACTAACAAAAACCACACACGATAAAGTCCATGAAAAACAGTAAATAATGAAATGATGGAGGTAGATAGTCCAGAGATCAGCACGCTATATATGAATGTAAAGGTCACTCCTACCGGTATTTCCTCGTGAGATGATGACGTGTGAATTGGATCAGGAGCGCTCCTTTCTTCGCAGGGCAACAACAAATCCTCAGACAGTCCTCATGCAGTAGGGAGACACCAGATAGTCCATACACCCAAAACAGAAGATAATCCAGGACAAAGCAAGAATCCACAGGTAGCAAAACGGGAAGGCAAACAGACGGGCAACTCCAGACATGAAACAGAAGACTTTTCTTTCTCTATATAACTGGCCCCTTTTAAATGTTGTTCTGGCTTCCTTGTCCCCATCAGCCCCTGCACCCTTAGCAGACGACCAATCTAATGAACTAACTAACTAATGAACATTAGTTTGCCTTAAAAAAAAAAAAAAATCAAAGGAATGTCACAAATTTACTATTTGCAGATTCAAAGTCAACAATTAAGTATTGCTGTTTTGCCCATGTTGCAGAGTTGGTGTCTCTGCTTATATTTCTAATGGCACAGTACATGTACATGAAGTGCTTTTAAAGCTTTGAAACACTAAGTACATTTTATTTTGGTATTAACAAACAAAGCATCATTTTTCATTGCTTGTGTAGACCAAGCAAATCTTCTTCTTCCCTAGTGTTTTTTCTGAGCCTAATGCAGGGTCTGCTACTTTTGATGCTTTCCTGCACTTCTTACGATCTGGGGCGTCTTACGGGTTGACATCAATCTGTCGTGTGTCCTCCTTGATTCTGTTGAGCCAATGCTTTTTGAGTTTTCTACGTGGTAACTTGCCGTCTGGGCAGAATCGAAGGGTGATCTTGGCCACTGTTTGTTGTTCGCTATGTAGGACCTGTCCATACAACCTCAATCGAGCCTCTTTCCTCTTTTCGGTGATTGGCGCCACTCCCATTCTTCTCCTAATGTACACATTCATGGCGTGATACCACCTCCTGAGTCTGAGAGACCATTGGAACATCTTCATCTCCATCATATGGCGTGCCAACATTTAACACCATTGAGAGCCACCGGTCGAACGATGATCTTGTTCACTTTTGCCTTGATGTAATTCGCATCCGTCAATCGCACAGAACACCTGTGAGTTTTTGCCACTTGAGCCACGCCACAGCAATGCATGCACTGGCGTCAGGGAGGGTGCTTCCATTGGCGCTTACGCAGGGGCCCAGGTATTTGAACTCTGTGATCTTGTTCAGGTCTTTGGGTCTTGGTCTTGTGTAGACAATGCAAAATAAATCGTATAAATGCCAAAGTGAATGTACTGGTATCCCAACCAAGGTGGGGCAAGGTTTCTTTGCCTGGGCAGGTGTCCCAGCTGAATTTGTCCTCCGTACCTTTCCTGGCTGAGAAGAAATGAAGGAACAGGGAATGACGGTCTCTAATGGTTATTTATTCCTCCACTGCACTAGATTGCAGCTTCCCTTGGGTGGAGTTCCCATTCATACTCCTGCAGGGCACCTTGGGAAGTGTTTTCTTGGTGAGCAGCCCTGTCGAGATGTGTGGGTTCCACCAGTGGGGGCTGTAAAAAAGGTGCACAACTGGAAGGAGGTTCCACCCGACCCTTTAGTGCTTCCATGCTGTAGTCATTTGACACTGGAAGTACTGCTGGGTCTTGCATAAAAGAAGCCACCCCACCTCATCCATGTGAGATGAGTTGGAAAGAGGTAAGCAAAGCTTGTCTGAAGTAGAGACTGAAGATTAAGTGTGGAATGACGTCTGTGTTTTGGAGGAAGTTGACCTGTATATGGGTATTTGGTTGAATAAACGCCACTTGTATTAAAGCTCTTGTTTGTGTTGTGTTATGTTTGAAGTGTTTTGGGGTGCCATCTAGTGTCCACAATAGCTTTGTTTGAAACTTGTAATTAGTATGAGTTTTTAATAAGAAAAAAAAAAAGACGTTTGCAATTGGACATCAGTGTTTGCCTTTGAATAAGAATTTTTTCATTTAGTTTGAAATTATAATTGATAGTAATGTTCATTCTGACAGCCGTATTGCACTCATGTCATCTTGTA